>NC_092521.1:33460397-33632897 GCF_037038585.1 Patagioenas fasciata | reverse complement strand
CTGAGGCCATCACAATTAATGATAGCTGAGATGCAGAGGTCTTCCATAATTATCTGTACTTATGGAAGAGTCTGTTCATGCAAGAAATGAATTATGAGCCAAATATGCAGGATGATGCAAAGTTGAGACAGTGGTATTTTCACATATTCCTTTCCCAGCTGCGAGCAGCCCTCTCAGAGTAAGGTGTTATTCTATGATTACTCACTGCATCTCTATGGTGAGTAAATATACGCCCCTTATTTTTGGTAACAAAAGAAACAGTGCACTTACTAATGCTTATGAATGTATCCAGCTATATTGTCTGTTGAAAAATAGCCAAAAGACAATGTGGAGGGGAAATACATATGTATTTCATTTCTCTTCCACTTGACAGAACGTCAGGCTATTGTGATAAATTAAGTTCCACCCATCGTATAAAACTGAGCAGGTAAGAAGAGGCTTAGGCCAAATATGTTGGCATAGTTTAACATAGTGTCAATCTATAAGGGAAGTTGTTGATCCTCTGATCATTGCTAGAATATAGTGTAATGGTTCCTTTGACACCTTTGTCTTTTATTTCATCAGTATGTAGTACATGACATTTTGTACTTGTGAAAGGTGCTGAACTGACAGGCCTGGAGACTGAAGTCTTCTCTTTGTACACATATCACACGATACGTAGATAAACACAGCATCCCCTCTCTGCCTTTTTCTCTGTCTTTCTTACACTTTGACTGCTTTCTCACTGCAGCTTTCTCATATGACCAACATTTGAAGTGAAAAGATAGTCCGATCTGTACTACAATTCAACAGTTACTGTTTGCTGTTAATGTTACCAGGAAGGTTGCTGGTCCTGTGTGGTTTTTACTTTTTTATGTGATACAGAAGTGTATTTCCGTGAATTTAAATAATTCCAGCTCATTTCATGTGGGTCACAAACCAGCCATTAGGCTGTAATATCTTTAGGTTATCAGTGACCTGAACCAGACTTGATCTGGTAACCTATAGCAGAGGTGAAATGCTCCATATCCTATTTCCATTCCTGCTCATATATGAATTTGTTCAGTATAAGGTTAATCATGCACACAAAATAATATATTTTTTTTTCTCTGCAGTGCACAGTAGATCTGTGTTTTTGTCTTTTCTGTCTGCTTGAAGCACACAAAAGGAATTCTGAATAGGTAAAATGGAAATTATAGTGTTAACAGTACCAGTGCATGCAAAGTAAAATGATTATGTTTCATAATATTAGTGAAATTTGTCGCTTTATTCACACAGCACAAAATTCCCATTGGGAATATTGGATCCACCATGCAGATCAAAGAGAACAATTTTGCCCATAGTATGGACTTCTTAATGGTTTTCCCATTCTTGTACTTGGAGGGGACTGGGTGGTGGGGGAAGGAACTATTGTCTTCTTTCAGTTTTGAATACAGTGATCATTTAGAGAAAAAGAAAATATGAAACAATCCACATTTGGGACCAACAGCTTGCAAAATTTATCTTCAAAATGTATAGCTATTTTCTGTGGTTGGCACCTTCCCAGAGTATTCAGGAGTTATGTTTGTCTGTTACCTACTTAAAAATAAAACGGTGTAAGTCCTTAAAAAAACAAAACAAAACAAACCCCCAAACTCCAACCAAATTGTGTTGAGCATCAACCTAACTTGGGGTGGGGTGGTGGTGGTGCAGGAATAAAGTTCAAAATTCTCGGATTTTTCTGAACAAAATTTTGGGCAAGGTCTCTACTTTTTTATACCATAATTAGTAAAATATAGACCTCCTCTGTAAATAAGTCTTTGATTATCTTTTACCAGATGTTGCAAATTATTCTATTTTTTGCAAAGAATATGTCAAGAGGATACCCCTGTTGTATAATTTGTTAATACTCTGGTAGATTATAGAAAAAAATCAGTAATATGAAGGAAAGAAGTATTAATATTTGTTTGGAAAAGACAGAAAAGTTGTTTTGTTTTGGTTTGTTTTTTTTTAATATTCACTATCTCTACAGTAACACAGGATGAGGAGAATAGTTTTGGTAGTAGCATCATATTCCTATTCCACTTACTCATACAAGTATGGTATCATATGAACATAGACTTAAATGATTTTTGTCAGGACTGGGTTTACATTAAGAATCTGTTTAGTGATTAAGGGCAAAATATGCCCCCCATCATTTTGCACGCTTACATTTACTCATACTTTCTGACTTGTCTCAGCTAGATCAACTAAATTTTCCCTGAAAGATTGAGAACATATCCAGTCTCACTCAGTCACAGTCCAGAAGGAATTCAGTTATTTCAAGAAGTCTCATTACACAAGATCCTTCTATTGCCTCTTGTTATTTATCTTTCAGTACTATCACCTTTTACTACCCTTTCTTCTTTCTTAATTCAAATTAATAAAGTCCTGCAGTGAATGATTCTTGAGTTCCTTTGAAATTTCTTTTGAAAGAGTGAGAAGTCCTCAAAAATCACAATACTCATGAAATGGTTGAGGGGGGAAAAAATCCCTTTATTCTTTCCTCTAGACTTCAGTGACACTATGAAGTTTCACATAATTTGCAGACTGCATCTCATAAAATACTGGCAAAATTTATTCAATTCAAATTAAATAGATGTAGCACAGAGTAATCTTTCTCTATTAAATATGTCACTTTTTGCAATTGTTTCTTAATATCCCTCACAGCTTCCATCTAAGATTAGCACTTTCTTTGCTGCCACAGTTTCACTAACCTACTGAATTATTCACTGAAGCATAACCTTCAGATATCAGGTTAGAAAGACCTTGATTATGGCAGGAAGTGAACTGTATAAACCATTTTTCTTGAAAAGAAAATTTCTCAGTATAGAAAAGTCTGAAATGAGATAAGTATTAAGTGTGTGTAAAAATTAAGTTCATAATTGATAGGAATTTAGTCAACTGTGACATTCCTGTATCTTGTTTATAATAATGTACAATAACATTCTAGATACCATTTAATAGTGTAAAAACATGTACATTTTCATGGTGCTTATTTAAACTTAAAGTACAAGCCAGGATATCCATGTTGGTCTCAGCTGTAAAGTAGAGCTGTGGAATCTCTCGCAGGGATTTAACATACTGGAAAAGAATATTTACATCCAATTCCTGATTTTGTCCCATTTGCTGAAAATTACTTTTAAGGGGCTCTCAGCTCTGGAAACCATGGTGACAGAGTGGAAGGCTTCCCTCCAGCAAACTGTTGTTATTGACCATTACTTTGTGCCAATCCACTGTTGAAAGGTCATTTGAACACCTACCAAGGAGACAACAGCTTCAGGAACGCTTCCTTTGCGAGTGTTGAAATACACACTCACTACCCGCCTATCTGCTTCTCATGACCTGTCCAGTGACACTCAGAAGCTGAAACGTAATTGTGAAGTTTAACAGGCTTAAATGCCCTCGCTTTTAGAGGTACTATGATAGCAAAATGTCAGGGCAAACAACATTCTACAAATTATTCTGCTAGTCAGGCGTACAGATTTTCATAATGACTTGACCCAGAATAGGAACAAAATGTGTTTTCCTGACGTGGGTGATAACTGCATAATTATGCAACTGATTCTGTTAATATTATCAGCCTTATGTTACTTTCCCAGATGTCAGAGAAATGGCACAGAAGGAGAAAACAGGTGGCAAGATTGTGGGATATTGAATATTAGTAGAGTTCGTAACAGAATTTTCTATGTAGATTTGTTGACTGTAGTTTGAAGAACTATAACATAAAACATGCTGCACAAGGATTTAATGTTTCAGGTTTAACAGGGACTTCAGCAAATTTTATGTTATGAAACAAAACATTCAGTCCCAAAGATGTGTTTAAACCTCTTACTTTGTCTTCTCATTTTCTCCTTCTCCAGGTGATGTTCGAGGTTTGCAGGGCTTTACAAAAATGTAAGGGCATCACTTATGGATAGCTCAATTTGCATTAAATTATTATGTGAATTTGTTAGCCGGATATAATTTTAAAAGAAACACAAGCAATATAAAGGAAACTATCGGTTCAATGAATTATTGAAAAGAATGTATGTGTCTTGCTCTTTAAGAGCCTTTACACGACAAGAAGCATTTAGAAGTAGTGTGGGATGTCGTGAAAACTGGGTTCATGTTGTGGGTGTATAGATCATTTTTTTCCTCATGTTTTAATATACATTATGTATACATATATCATAAGGATGCATGCAGTCACGTATCTTTGTATACATGTATTTAATAATTCAACTCTGTATTATTTCTATGTTTATTAAAGAAGTATGCCTTTGACAAAAAGGTCTGCAACTCTGGCAGTTGAATTGCAGACCGAAAATACATGTGAAAGTATTACATTTCCTATATGGGAAAAAGGCTAAAATGTGTACTTAGGGAAATTTATCATTTTGTACTTAGAAATATATGTTAGAAGTCACTGTGGGCATGACTTAGTGTGCATTGTTTCAGTTTAAGTGAATCCACTGAAGCTGCCTAAGAATTGCATTGTGTTCACAATTCTTTAGTTCCTGCATTTTTGCCTTTTATAATAGTAATGTTTGCTAGAAAGCTTGTCAGGCTTAAAATAATTGGAAGCAAACTACAATATCAGCACTGAAAATGGAAGTTGTAAAAGACAGAAAAGATTGTGGTAGTGGTTCCTCCAATAAAATAGACAAAATGAACATCTCATTATGTGCCTGGAGACTGTATGATAATCTGCAACTCCTATTAAATGGAATACTATTAAACTGTTTTGTGAGGTTTTGGTGTTTTTTTTTTTTTTTCCTGTGTGTGTGTCTGTTTGTGGTTTTTGTTTGTTTGTTTGTTTTGTTTTGTTTTGTTTCAATGAGTTGATCTGTCATCAGGCTAGAAGAAAGGTTGTGTAATGTCAGGCAAGGTACCTTTATTTAATTTTTACCTTCCCTATTTCATGGGAATGTTTTGAAGAATAAGCTGTTTGTTAACATGTAGAAAATTTGCCTGTAATAGAGTGATAGGATGACACAAAATATGGCAAGGAACATAAACGTTTTTGCTCAGTTGTTTCTGAAATTACTTCTTTAATTTCTGATTCTGCATATGTACTTTTGCAGAATCCTTTAGATTTGGAATCAATAGAAAAAAATATCTCGTGAAACATGGAAAAGTATCAGATCAAAACTTGCTTTTCATGTTAGAAATTTAAGTGGTTGACAGACAAGGGTGGACTTTGAATTTTACACTTTCTTTAGATTTGTAGGCATTTGGAAGGTTAATAGTAGACATACCTTACAGTGGTTGCCAATAGCAACCCCTGTGGTTCGGGTTGGGTTCAAACAGCCATTCAACCCCACTTGTCCCCAGTCATTAATTCCAAAAGCTAGCCATGCAGATTGTTTTGGAGGATGACATTTTACATGTGTGTCTAGCAATCTCTTCTGTACATGTTTATCTAAACACTTATATTTCTTCCATTGCCACATTACACAAGTGTGAATGAATCTTGGCTGACAACATAGCTGTGAGGAGTGGAGAGGGAGTATTATCTTCCCCATTTAACAGAGAGAGAGAACGAAGATTTTAAGACTTATTGAAAGTTTCAGATAAAATGGGTATCACTGCTGGATATTGTTGCTGAAATGTCTGAGCCTTTATCTGGTTTTCCCTTTTTTCTTGAGTCTGTGCAGAAACATACCTGAGTTTTCTGTGCCAGCAGCTCCTTTGGATTGCTACCAGGGACAATATGTTGGCTCTTGGAAATGGTTTTGGGATTCCTAGCTTTGTTATAACAGGTTTTTGTGTGTTGTGATGTGTATCTGTATGGGCATATCTGCTATTCTTGCTATATCATTAAATATTCACCATCATCAGGTATGCATATACAAACATTTTTGTGATAAATTGCATATACTATTTTATGATAGTCAAGCTGTTTGGGGATCTACTTGTAGTTACACTATGGAAGCTGTTTCAATAAATGTCTGGGCTTTTTCTCTTTAAACAGCTAATAGATGCATCCTTTAGTCACAGTGGGATTGGGAAGGAGCTTGTGAAGCCATGCCCCAAGGCAGGTGAACTGCACCTTGAGAGGTCTAAAACGTTATGCAGATAACATAAAATGGAAATGGTCTTTCAGGAACTGTTAAGCAGCTTGGAGAAAGAAAGGAACTTCTGAACCATTCTTTAAGTCTACTCCTAGCAGTCTGCTTTTGGACTTAGTATCCATAGCTACCCCTTTCCATCATAAGTACGTTGCTTCTCCAATGCTTGACTTAGGTTGTGCGGTACAGGGGAAGAAACAAACATGAGACTACATGCAAAACCGTTGAGGATAGTTTTCAAATATTCTATCGTGTTTATTAACAGTCAATGCATGGTCATTGCTAGACTACTTGAAATGGGAATTATCTTTCTGATTGATGTATTTATGTAGCACACCTTCATACATTTCCTTTTGATGTCTCATACTTTCTGAGGCACATTCCTCAACATGCACGGTTAAGTCTGTTGGACAATCACATGCAAAAGTGATTTTTAGAAGAACAGCATAGAAAAATAGTTATAAATACAGTTTGCTGTTATATGGCAAGATGGACAGTCCTTAGTCCCCAAAGGTATGCTTAGCATATGGAGGATAAAATAGCTGAGCAGAGATACAGTCTATCTGCTCTCTTAAGAGTCTGGCATGTACTTGTTTCAGTAAAGGGGCTTCTGTTAAGCATCTCTCAGTTGTGAACTTGTTCAGGACCAGTTTAGTCATAGATTACAAGTATGGTGTGTCTTTTGTGCAAATGGATGTGGATGTTTCTAACATAAATCAGCATTACTCTGAATATACTTTGAAGGGGTCAGTAAGGACCGCAGTAGTGTTCAAGGCTTCATAACCCTATGTGTACCCAAATGGCCCCCACAAAGAGAGGCAGTCTTTCCCTTTTCCTAAATAAGATAAGGTGTGAAGTGAACCCTCTGCTCTCAGGCATGAGCTGCTACTAGTGTCCGTCTCCTCCTTCCTCCCACCCCATACTATCATGAGTAATATACCTGCACAGGACCCAACTTGAGATGAGAGAGCTACTGTACAAATACATTGTTGAGTTGTGTTGGAAGGAAACTGGTGAAAGTCTGTCTCAAACACATGAAATTGAGATGATCATAAAAGAACAGAGGAAGAAAAAGGTCACAAAGAAGGCTGAGGAGATCTTAAAAAAAGGAAAAATAATTGGAATAAGAAGGGAGGGAATGTATTTAAAGATTGAAAAAAAAAGAGCAGCAGATTGAGGGAGATTCAATATTTACAAAAGTAAGTGAAAAATTAATTTGGAAAGAAATTATACCTAAGGGACCATGAAGGGGAAACTAGGAAGAAAGGAGGAAGGAGGAGGGGAGCAGGAGAAAGGACTGAGGGAAGAACAAAAGAAAGAACAAATAAAAGAACAAAATGCAGCTCACTCTACAGTTATTGTACTTTGGCCATAAATATTTGCAGGTGCTTACAGTAGTAATTTCCCCACTTCTCCTCCCCTTTTCCCCTTTAGAACCAGCTCACAAATCAGCAGAATCTCCAAAACAGATGAAACTCTTAAAAAGTGAGTTCTGTTTCTAAAACCACTGTAGTCGCTCCACAAAATCCACACCACAATAATGATGCTTTCCTCTTTTTCAGAGTACTGTGAGGCACACGGCACCAGCCCCTCACTGTATTGCACTAATCTTGAAGCAGACTTCCTCTAAAATAAACAAACTAAATGAATTTTACTTTTTCTTTGAGCTTTATCAGCAGATCCTGAGCTTCTTGCTCTTTGTGTGTTCACATTTTCAGTTGCACTTGGCATTTTCAGAGCACCTTTGGGCTTTTACTATTTCTGTGCATATTAATAGTCATTTGCAAGTGTGAAATGTTTGTGGAAACTTGCACCATTTCAATCACTGGTACAACTGCCCATGCCTGCAGGAGGGTCCAGCTTCCCTCCTTCTGTGGCTGCTGGGGGCATTGTGGTGTGAATCTCTCTTTTGCTGTGCAGTTTCCGCAGGAAACCAGGAAACATTTGCAAGGGCATCTCTCGTGTATTTCTATCATTTCTCTGATAATCTTTGTGTGTGGTTGCACTGCACTCTGTGTGCAGCAGTGGCAGTTCCACCTGCCCACTTTTATGTGTCATTAGCTGTCACGGTGCTCTCATGTCCAGGCCTTGTAAATCCTGGCAGCAGCGCTACGCATGCAGCAAAACCTTTGTGACAAAATAGAAGAATGACAATTAATGATGGGTGAATTTTTGAGAGGGAGGAGGAACATGCTTGGGTTGTGTGGAAAGATGCATTTCCAGGCTTTCAAGCACGAGGCAACATTTTATAATTCAGACTACAGTTTTAACACCCTATACAGAAACCCCTTTGTCCAGCAGAGCTCAAAGCCTGTGTTAATATCTGCCATTTGCAGAGCCTCTCGACTTCAGTGGGGGCTAGTTTCTGTCTGGTGGGAACATCACTGAATGATTGAGGCATTATCGCTTTGAAAAGGACCTTAAACATGTGATCAGTCTATAAATTAGGTTTTTCTCAGTGTGAGCTAGGGTGGTGGGACTGGTCCCCTTGACTTTGAGGCGACCACTCACTTCGATAACATTTTACATATTCAGGACTTTAGATTCAAGAATAATTAGTTTATTTTCCACCAAATATACAATAAAAGCTTATCTTACTAAATTATTCTGAGCTCTGCAAATGCTAAAAATATATATTCATTTAATGTGCAGGATTTTTGTTTACAATGGGCATTAAACAAAGGGAATGTTAGTGTAAGAAGAGGTGGACTTAATGGGTTAAAAACTGTGTAAATGTTACTCTAGTTAAATTACAGCTTGTTGTTCAGATGAATACTCTCCACTTCTCATATAGCTTTAAATTATGGACAAATGCTTGCAATTGTGAACTACCTACATTGTGGCTGCCTGTTCCCAGGCTTCATCAACCCTAGCTGTCCAATGGGATTACTGTAAGCTTTCACGGCAGTCTGCCAGCCACTGATCAGAAATTCATATCCCTGGATGTTAGATTGCTCTCTTTATTCCATCCTTGTGATGGCTGTGATTGCTGTCATGGTGTTAGGTTAGAAATTAGCATTTTGTGGCCCAAATTTTGCCATCCAGAATGTAATCAGAAAAAAAGAGAGAGAGAGGGGGGAAAAAAAATCAAAGAATAGTAATTTCATCTGCCAAAGAAGGGAAACGCAGTGTTACCATGATACAGATGTCTACGAAACTTAGGTCAGGAAATGTTGTGGTATTTATGGTCCTATTTGGCGAAGGCTAAGGCAGGTGGTGCTTTTCTGTTGCTGCAGACCTCTGCTCGTAGATTAATGCTTTTCCTCTGATAACAAAAAGAAAAAAAAAGGAAAATAAAACAAACAAACAAATAAATAAATATCGGCAAAACTATAGGTGAGCTTCAGAAACTCTTAAATTAAAAAAAACCAAGGATCTCTAGCAGATACTTTCAAGGACATGCTGAATTAATCACAAGAGGCTGGTTAGCAGGAGGTCAGAGAGAGACTTCTTAGCATCATTTTGGGTCATATGTCTAGAGGCGATGGCAGCATGTATGTGCTGTATTGTAATATCCCCTTTCTAGTTTTCTTGTCTCAGTCAGAAAAGGATGAACACATATTGCATAGGGCTCTTGAAAGGAAAGAGGCACTGGTAAAAATCAGTAGTTTGGGGTTTTTTTTCCTGTTCTTTACAACTGAATCATATCTGACTGGCTATTAAAAATATGTCATTGTTTTTCATCAGATTTGTACTATGTTCAGCAGTCCTTGTATTCCTTGTATTTTATTTTCTATACATGTTATATCTGATGATATAAAGCTGGTGATTAAACAGCACAGTAGTAGCCACTGATAGATTTAATGAACATTTATTGTTGCTCTAAACAAAGATTTTTCTATTAATCTGTTTCAAAACAATTCATCAAGGTTTATTACAGAAAATTATGGGAAACAACTGTTTAAAATTTAGTGCAGAGATATGGTTAGGTCCTTAAAGGTAGCTTGTTATTCTTTAAAGGCAACTCACAGACATGCTAATTTTTCCTGTCATTAGCACTGAACAAGCTGGAAGGATTCTGACATGCGAGGTGCACAGATTCTGTTAGGAGCCTTGATTTTTATCCACCCAAGCTTATCCGTCATCTTTAATCATGCAAAAAGCAGGATTACTTAATCATTTCATTTTATTGAAAAGAAAAAGAAAGATTTACATTAAAATGATGACATGCAAGAAAAAAATAAATTGAAAATGATTATGAAGAAAATGTAATGTAGAGACTAAAGCTTCATTGGTTTTGTGATGGTCATTTAAAACAATGATCTAGTAAAACCAAAATACAAAAATAACAATGATTTTAGCTGTTGAAGTATAATCATCTTATCTTTGCATTTGAATATACATTCTAACATGAGGTGTTTAATTGATTATAGCAGATAACTAAGGAAGACACCGTTTTTCACCTCTGCTATATTTATTCCTTGCTCTAAGTTGTACGTTTGTCTAAACTAAATGTATTTTAGCACACAAATGTTAACAGCGAGGCATGCTGGCATTTTCACAGGCACTTCAGTATGCATGTGCCTATCTGTTGATCTCTCTATGTAAGATAGGACAAAATTACACTGATTTTTTTACTATCTACAGAAAGTATTGATTTAATGCAAGTGTAAATTATATTTTGGAGATAAAATTAACGAATTATTCATGAGTGGCTTCTGTATCTTCTAGATTTTAGGCACTGCATTGTATTCCTTAAAGATTCTAGCTTTCATACACTTGATTTAATATATTCTTGTTTGTTTGTTTGTTCTCTTTACCCATTTTAAATATACTTTTAAGTTAATACAGTTTTTTCTTATATAACCTTTATCTTGGTATGTCAGAATTTAGGTGATAAAAGGAGTGGGGAAAATTTACCTGCAAACTTCTGATATCACAAAATATTAGTTTAGGAAACATACTATAGTTTCCAAATGAAAGTTTGTTAAGGAGAAAGCAAGGAGATATTTTCTTCTGTGAGTATATACAACAAATGGTGTATTACCTCAACAAAAAATTATTAGAAGTACCAGACTTTTAGGTATTGGTCTGATACTTAGATAAAATGATGCATTAAACAAATAATTACATTACAAATCAATGTTTACCAATTAGATCATTAATAATTCACTCTACTATGCTAAGTTGAGTGAATTTAAGCTTGAATGGTGCCAAATTGTTTTAGGTACATTAACATTTAATGAAATTTGAAAAACATCCAACTTTTTCCTTTAATACATATCATTTCTAGGTGTTGAATATTCATTTTATGACAAGAGCTAAAACCAGATAAAACAAATTTCAGTGTTTTTTGGTTTTTGGGTTTTTTTTCAGCTTTATATCAGAATCTTGTATTGCTGTTGGAGATGACAGTTTGCACATAAGAAATAAACCACGGAAAATAAAAATAGGTGTGTAGCTAATTCATTTGAATTCAGGCATTTTTGAAACATTTTCTGACATCAGCTGTGTGCACTGCTTAGGTGTGATAGCTGACTTTTGTGAGAGGTAACCTTCTAGTAACAAGGAAATAGTTAAAAATGTCATAGGGTAGAATGGTATGAGTGAGGAAAAAGACTAGAAGTCCCTAACTGCAAGAACAATTCTTTTCTATATGTTGTTTTTGAGTTCCGTTTTAGAAAGGATACAGTTATTATTATAAGAAAATATTAAGTAGATAAGAAATTTAGCCTTCCTATAACTTCTTTATGCTACTATAAAAAACCCTAAAACTCTCTTTTCTACCATGGACATTTTAAATACTTTGAGAATGGAAATACTGTATTTAGTTAAACAAAACCAAAAACAAACAAGCAACAAAATGAAACCAAAACAAAACAGAAAACAAAATCACACTTATTTTTTGAAATAGTTTCAATTTTTCCTCTTCATGAATGCATCTGCCTATCTCATAATTTCACAAATCAGAAATACAGCTGGACTCGTAGTGAGATATTTTAATATGGGGTGCATGGCAACATTCTACATAGTGACTGTGAACATTTTTATACACAAGAATAATGGATTTTTAGTTTTTCTTCTAATAATATAGGAGAATATAAGGGATTTTATACAATATACAGCTACTTCCCTGTAGTGAACAACTTATTTTACAGATGCAGACTGAGTAATATGCTGAGGATAAAAAGAGGCCTTTCAACAATGAATTTTCTTCCATACTAAATAGTATTTCCATATCACTGTAAATGAACTGAGATAGTACTTACATCATGTAAGTGTATATAACTGATGTTATTTTATATTAAAGAGGTTATCTCATTGATTGATTCATATGCCTTTCCTTAGTGTAGTCCAATACCTGTTTCACACTTTGTCTTTTATAGAAGTGGATTTTTTTGGTGTATGTTTTTTCTTTTTGCCAGGTGGCTAAGGCTATTCTGATGGCAGGATGATATGATTCTTGTTCAGATGCGGAATTAGTGATCTTCAGATGGCTGTCCCAAAACCAGAATTATTTACAGAAAAGAATTAGGTCTGATCTTATATTGACCTATTTCCATGCTTTTGTATCTTTGACTCTAAAAGAACTGCCGATGTAGGTTTATAATTTAGGCATTTGTCTAGCCACTTGCAAAATGCTAGCAAGAATAATGTAATTTTGGATGACGTTAGACACTTTTTATCTAACCAATAACTTGTATTTTACAGTATTTGTCGTGTTATAGGCTGAAGAATCTTCTTTTATTCCTTTTCTGGAAGGGTTTTGTATTTTAAATTATTTTTTTTACAATTTTCTAGACATTTACATTCATAGATATTGAAATGTTCTTTTGTTAAGTTTCTGGTAATTCCAGATAAATTATAATTATAGTACTGAAGGCAGACACTTATTATTTGTTAAGCATCCTTTAATATGAAAATTGATTAGGTTATTGGAAATAACGAAAGCGTAATATTCAAACCAGCAAGCATGAGTGACAAAAAACTGCAACAGATTTTAGTAACTATAATGTTTAAGCAATAGGTGGCAGTGTTACCTAAATACTCTTTGCTTTGAATTGGAAAAGAATGGGAGTACTTAAAAGGAGCAGGACATTTGTTTTACTTGTACATAAATGCAGATTTGTACAAACAAATTTTACATTGTTAAGGATGTTTCCAAAAAGTTTTCTTAAAAAACTCTAAATTCAGTATCCATTGTCACTTAAATAACCTACATTTTTGTGTTATGTGATTTATTAGTTAAAATATGATATTGTAATCTAAAATATTCAACTTGTATCTGAAAAATAAGCACATTTTCCTATGACATACTGTATTCAAAAATATAGATTTTAACTTAATTAAATATTTACAGTAATAAACATAAAACATAGTATTATAAAATATATTATAGAAATAATTTTTCTGGTTTATTACAAATTTATAAATTTAGGACCTAGTTAATAAAGCTTATAGCGCATAGCACTTCTATAGAGGTTACAGGATAAACTTTATCAATTCTTTTCTTATGTACAGCACAGTATAGCAGAATACACCTGAAATAATCTATAAATACTGTTTTCCTCTTTATATACAAGTAGGCACTCCTTTCTACACCTTCAGCAAAGCATGCACGAACCAAAAAGGTTACTTAGCAAAACTGATGCTTTAATATATGTTTTTAAAATGAGTATACCAATATGCATATTCACTTAAACATAAAATGCTTCACAAAATGTACATTGCAATAAAAAACAAATAGTTTTAATCATTTTGGTCCTTTGAGTGTTACTTATGTATACTTCATCATATAATAATTAAAATACCATACTGACCAATGCAGCAGCCATATTCCATACCATGTGTTCTACCTCTAGGATACAGCTTTCGTACAGTAGTACTTCCAAGAGATGTGTTCATCATTGTGTGATAGAAACACCATGCTGTACTTTTTTTTCAATTTGAAGGGGGAAAAAAAAAAAAAAAAAAAGATTTGCTATAGTATGTAGTCTTAGCTTGATAATTACACTTTAACTATTTGCTATGTTATGTTTAATGATTTTTAATCTAAAATTAGGATGTTGCTTGTAAGAAGGAGAAAGGTAAATGATAATCATGCTAGCGAAAGAAGATAGTGATGGATAGGAGCAATGATGAAATGTGTCTGATAGGGTAGTTTTCTGCTCTACCACCATTTCGTTGCTGCTCTGGGATTACAGCAAAATGGTGGCTACTTATATTTTATGGAAAATGTAAATTTTATGGTAACCTTCCTATAGACTCCAAATTGCTTCTCCCCTCCATCGCGATTATATTGCTTTGTTAGAATGAGCATGCAGTTTCCCTCCTGAATCTTATAGTACTACAGAAAAGGTAAAGCTCAGTTGCAAAATTCTTTATTTGCAATATAGACTTTACTTACATACATGTGATTAAAAACGCCCCCCATAATCAAATGGGAAAGACATGTTCTCTTATGACTACAGATAAGGTACTAAATAGTTGCAGGTAAATAAATAAGATTTTGAGTGTATTCTTGTTTTGCACAACACAGAACTACTGTAGCTGAGTGCAGGCATTTGTGATGATTTCTTATTTTTTTGGATGAAACTTAGTCTTTATTATAAAATGGTTCTAATAAGTAGTAGATCTTAAGAGGGAGAAAAGTGATAAAATCCTAACACTTTTTTTTCTAGCCTTACAATTTCTCTGTACCCCATAGTTGATGTGGCATGGAGTGACAACGCTGTCTTGTAAAAGATCCCCTTATCTACCTTCTTGGGTAGGAGTACGGTACTGAAACAAAACCTTCCCGAAACTGCTTTTTGTTTTTGTCACAGTTTACAGAAGGGTATTACTTGTGATGATATGATTTTTCCCAGGTACCTAATTTCTAGAAACGAAAAGACTATGAACATGTTGCTTATAAATCTGATTTTTATTAACTACATATGTTAAAAAAAGAGAGAACATAGGAAAGCAAAAAGCAAAGGGAAATGAACAGTACCAAATTAAGAAAATGAACTGAAAGAGAGAAAGTAGAAGAAATATTACAACACTAGCTTTTTCTTAAATTTTGAAGAGAAGATGCTTAATAGAATACTTTATTTCTGCAATTTCACTATTATAGTTAAATTGCATTATTAAAATATGGGATATTTTTAAAATCCAATTATATCTCTATCCAGATAGTTAGATAGTTAAAATTAATTTTATATAATATTATCTAGAATTTCATTGCCCAATTTGATGATGTGCTTCATATAAGTTACCTCAATTTTGAAGATGTGCCATTTTAAATAGTAGAAAAACCCCTATGTATACATCTAAAAAATCAGCTTCTAGGGTCAAGTTGCTCTGTTCGTTTGTCAGGTGGATATAAGTGAGGTGATACGGTATTGAATTTAAAGCATGTCATAATGGAGTACATACACTGATACACCTTATTTGAAAGGAACCAGGTTCTTCAAGGAGTAAATTCTTTCTTTGAATGTTTGTATATCTTATTGAATTTGGCACTGTAGTGTCTGTAATAACACAATCCATATAAAAGTATACTTTATCTCCGGAGATACTGGTTACCTACAGGCAGACATGGTGAAGAGATATTGAAATTATACAAATGTGCACAAACACGCTATCCCTGTTCACATATCATGGCAGCTGGAGATAGAAGAGGTACTATGTTTCAAGTGTACCTTTATTTTCCACTTCACCCTCCACACTTTTTACACAAGTGAATCAGTTGATATCCCTCAGAGTAAATGAAGAGTCACAGCACTATGTAAAAGCAACATTGCTCTGAATAATTTCTGATGAGTGCATAAATTTAAACATCAACATTATTTTTTTTGGACTTAATTTGTTCTGAAATGCTCAGACATATTTGAATAGAGACTTTAAATGTAAAAATGCTAATTGCTTAAATATTTATGTGACGTAATCATAAGCTTGTAGTTGCAAAATGACCATTTGTTTCATTATTCCAGTTTCTTATTTATAGCCTGAAAGTTGGCAACATTACTAGGGAGGAACTGGTTAGGAGACTGTTCTGTTTTGTGCCTAACAAACAGTACACAGATATCAAAAGACATGATCTTACTTAAAGCTGAATTGTTGCTGGTTTATTTTTTCTTTGTAACTCGTTTATTTTAGCTGCATATTTACACGCAAAGCTCAGAGTACTTTGAAGTTCTGTGTTAAATGAACTAACACTTGAGAAAGATCTAAAAATCCATTTCCCAATCTTACATGTTTAGAGACAGTAAATGTGCACTGTACTTTTATTTTAATAAAAAAGCATAATCCTAAAACCTACTACATCGATTAATGCATTGATTTTTAATTAATATTAATCACACTATGAAACAATTTTACACAGTAAATATGTTATTTAGAACTGCTAAGTAATAAAAATGTTTGTTTTACGTAATTTATGTATTTCTGGTTTACAGAGGAGTTCTGCAGTCATTTGGTTTTACAGTTCTCTGCTGTATATACAAATACAATTTTTCATTTTTGAAAACTGAGGACATATCACTGCAAACATATGATGAGCACAAGTTTTAGTAGAAGCACGTGAACTTGCATAATAAGAATAGGAAAAAACATGTTCAAACCCCACCAAACTTGTAAAGTGTTTGTGACAAGCCAAAAAAAACCATCAAAACTAAACTGTTTCATGTTTAATCCTACAATATTACAGCTGTGCAGGGTAATGTTGGTTTGGTCCGGGTCTGTCAGAGCTCATGTTGTGATCCCTGTTTTCACTGTAGAGCAGACAGAAATCAACTGTGTGTCAGCAGATGCAGTTAAAAACTAACTAGATGCAAGGATTTATGGCATGTTGTTGTAAATTAGTGTGTTAAGGTAGGACTTAATATTCAGAGACAAAAAAGTAGATACATTTGAAATCCTGAATGATTATAGTAATGTTTAAAAAAAAAAATTGCTGCAATGCTTTCACATGTAATTTCAGAAGTATATTAGTTTTGATTCCAAATTTTTCAGAAATTATTGTATTTTGATATGATTTTGAGGTCTATATGTAGGAGCATTTTGGCTTTTCTGTTTTATTTTACAGTTTAAAAGATTTTATTGAAAAAATAAAAAAAAAGTTTAAATTGCTGTTACACAGTATTTATTAGTGCATATAATTTTGATTGTCTTAATGTCAGTCAAGGAGCAAACTATTACTAGATAAATCAAATATAACTAATCATTCAGGCCAACAAAACAAATGTCAATTTAAAAAAATCAAAACCAACACTTTATTTTATTTATTTTTTTTCTTTTCCCTTCTTCTGATGCTAGCAAGGATAAAAGCTGTGCAATTACATCTCAGCAGCTGGGATTCCGAATTTCACTAGATTTGTCAATCAGAAAGCTCCATTTACTGGCTCACTTTCATAAAATTTAGAAGTAGAGGACAGAATGGTAACCTAGTCTTCTGTTTGTACTGGTGTAGAATTGTTTCCAGCCTTTATATTTATTTGGGAATGTTTTGGCCAGTTATTTTATAATTCTTGAGCAGTGAGGCGCTCTTTGCTCTCTGGGGAGATTTTTTCTGTTGGTTAAGTCACAGTCAGGTTTTTCTCTTTCACCTACTGATATATTCCCCTTATTAATTTCCTCCCATTACTCCTAGTTATACCTCCTTTTACTATGCTAAATAATTCCTATTGTGCTAAATAATTCCCTTTTTCCGTTTTTGAGTTATCACTCTGTAACATTGCTGTTCTTTTTTTTTTTTATGGAAACTGTCTCAAATTGGCAAGATCCAAAATATGCTGAGCTAAATCTGCTATAAAAGACTTTATTGACAATTACTATAACTTAAACACAGTTCTGCTTTAATAGGCTCAGCTAAAACTGAAGTTTGAATAATTTTTGTGAGCTGACCCAAGGAATCTATTAAAAGGAGCCCTCTATTTTGAACTGTTTTGTAGTGATGTAATGTGGCCAAATGATTAAGCATAGATAGTCAAAATCCTCTGGGTCAAATTACCCTGTCTGCTAAGAAGCACAACAGGGTTGAAAGAAACACAGGCACTGGACAAATGCTTCTGATAAGAGGAGGAAAAGTTGTACAAGACTGTCTCCTTTACCCAGGGTGGAAGCTAATTTTGGTAGGCTCTCCTTTGACCTCTGCACTTTTTCCTGAAGACTGGAGACTTCGCAGTTCTGAAACCTGTGGCTACCCCAACCCAAACCACTGGTTTCTGTTACCATCTGTGGGAATGGGAACTTGGTGCCCCAAATTTGGCCTTATTCTGGCTCAACTCCTCTCTAAGCTAGGAGCAGCAGCATGTAGGTGCTGGTGCAGGAGCCAGAATCAGCTCCTTCTCACCAACACTCTCATGTCCAGGGTCCTATAAGGGCTGACCGAGGCACTGAGGAGGGAACGTGCTTCACAGTGAGTATTATCTGCAGCCAAAGTTTATGATGGGCTGTGATCAAACTTTGTATCTGGGAGGGCTCAGGTGGGGAGAAGGGAACCAATTCTTGGCTGGCTGCTGCTGAGGGTGCTGCGCTGCCTCCAACAGGGCAATGGTAAGGTAGGGTGAATTCACAAAAGCCCCCAGATTTTCAAAGGTTTCCCTGGAAATCTCATGGCACACTTGGAAAATATGGATGGTAAACAGGAGACAAACCATGTCTAGTTTTCTAAACTGTCTTCTACCTCAGGTTCCTTTGCCGTGATAGACCCCTAAATTTAGTTAGAAATACTTTTACACCAACAGCCTGACAAGGATTGAAAACCACTGAGATAATGTTGCCCGGATGTATGCTGCCATCATGGTTACGGCAAGGAGGTTTGCTGTTGTTTGACACTGTGCATATGACATTAGTAGCTCTCCATTTGCATCAGCTCTGCTTTTGCAAAGTAGTAAGTGGATTCTACCCTGGCTGAAGTTAGTGGAAACTGAGGGCACATGAGGGCTCATTCCTTTTGACAAGCCAGTCATGTTTCAAGAGTACGTGTGTATACTTAATTTGTTTTTTTTGTTTGTTTGTTTGAATTATTTTTATTTATTTCATTTTTTCCTTTTATTGCTTATTTTTGTAAAACTTAAATTTCTGTACCTCACAAGATTGGGCCCTCCAAGTAAATGTGTGTGTGTCTATGTAGATACATGTTCTTTATTTAACCCTCTAAGCTGATGTGAATTTGTACCACACTTTCAGTGTTGTAGCAATAGCTATCTTTATTACATTACTTTTGCTGATCAGCATATTGATTCTGGTGAAAATTAAGGTTGTTGAGATTCATCTTATTTTGTAGAGCTTGAAGCTGCTTTTAGAATATTTTTTCTTCTCTGGCAATATGATCTCTTACTGAGGATATCTGAAAAGTAACATAAAATGTAGGCAAAAATCCTCCAAGTAGTACTAAATGTTTTGTTTCACAATTACAGTTAAAATCTTCAGGTTTCTTTTTTATATTTTTTCCCTGGTATTATGTAGTTAAAACTAGCCTGTTATCCTTTGCAGCATGCAAAAGGTGCTTCATGTATACAAGTCGCTCTGCCCTTCTTTAGACTGTAGAGAGGCTGCTGAAAGATTTGAGTGATGGTGCAATGTTTTAAATTAAATATAGATTTGGGGTTCTGAGCCTGCTGAGTTGAGTGCTGTAAACATTGGAGGACCAATCAAAACAAACCTAAGTGACACAAGTGATCTTCATTGAATCATTTGGCATTTCTCTCGACTTATTTAGAGACAAATGCTTTTGTTTCCTTTTGTGGAATATTGTTTCTAGATCTAGTCTGAATTTTCATTTATAGAGAGTACATCACAAGATAAATAGCATGCTTTTATCTTGAGCAGCTAGTTAAAAAAAAAGCAGAGCATAAGGCAAGGGAGCTGTGGCATTTGGAGGCTCTGTTTTCCTGGTGTGATTAACTGTATTCCATTCCTGATCAACTCTGCTCTCTGTTTACAGTATCCTAACACCATCTTGTGCTGTTTTTGAGTAAAATTTCCAACACAAAATTGCTGTGGCTGAGAAGGAAGAAGTATTATGTGCATGTGCATGTGTGTGTGTATTCATTAACATTTGAGGTAGCAGGTGTTGAGAGCTCTTTTTCCTTGGTATGAATACATTTTGCATCAGTGGAAGGCACCGAGAGTTCTTATGCTGCAATCTTTTGTGAGCGGCAGCTTAACATTCTTTTTATTGACTCACTAGAAGGGGACCATGCAAGCCAAGGCCCTTCTCCAGTGCTAACAGCTCCAGAATATTGCTCAGCTAAGTGATGAAGAGGGCTTGTGTGCTGAAAGGATTTCAGGAAGAGGGTTATGATAGAAAAATAGAAACAAAAAAAGACCCCCAAACCTAAAAACATTTTAATTGGTTAGGAAACAAGGAGAAGAGACTCTAAGCTTTATCTTATGACTTTAATGTTTGAGTGTAGGAGACTTGTTGGAAAGGTTGGACTTGAGGTGTAAGACTAGATGATCATGTGCAAGTGTAAAGACTATTATTTTCTCACTTCTGTAGTTAAAGCTGTGAGGTGTAGCAAAGCAGACCATGGAGGAGATTTATTTATTGTTTTTTCCTTCTTGCTCTGTACAACAGCTTGACCTCTCCACTGGATGGGTTGATCTGGTTGTCCTCTCTTTGGTCCTTTCAGAGCCTTTTTACATCTGCAGTCATGTTCACTATCGAAAATGTGACTAGCTATGGAGAATTTCCTTTTTTAACTGAAGCAGAAAAAAGATGCTCCTTTGTAATAAAGGGAGACTGATGGAGGTAAAACAAAGACAAGGCCGTTTCAACAACAATCATTTAGTTGTGTAGTACAGTTCAAAGCACAACACAGAGAAACTAGGAAATAATGAACAGCCCATGCAGAAGTGACTTCAGAAGGGAGTAGAATGAGATGTTAAAAATAAACAAAACAAGTCAGTGATGAGAGCTATGCGTAATGTAAAATGTGTCTTTCCCTTTGAAGGGCAACATCACACACCTAGAATGTCTCATACTGGCTGAGAAAAGAAAGACTAGTTAGTGGCCGAGAACACCCTGATGTTCTGTGCTACAAATTGAAAGTGAAGGTTACTTTCTTGTAGACTTTATCTTAAAGCAGTAAAACGGGTAGCTGCAGCTACAACTGAAAGTATTGATTTTGTAATTTCAGCAAATTAAGAACAAGACAGGAAACCTATTAAACCTTTCCACTGATTGCCAGGGCACTTTTTGGTGATGCTGGTGCTGACATTAAAATTACATGTGCCTGTCTTTTTAAAGCCAAACATATACATTTTACAGAAGATAGTGCCAGTTAACATGCTGAAAAAGGATCTTTCTAAATCTGTGTAATTTCACATTTCAGATGTGAAACTTTTGAAGCCTGATGACATGAATGTCAAGCAGTACATCTAAAATTTTCATAAATTATGGTTCATGTTAGATGTGCTTTTATTACATTTTAATAAATTAAAATTTTCACAAAGCCAGAAGATTTTTTATAATAATAGCAAAGATGGTAACGCTAGTAATAGCATTATCTGTCAGAACATTATGAGCAATGATTATGTAAAAATCTATGTAACAAAGGCTAACAGAAGAAATGATCAAATTATATTCCTCTGTATCTTGTATAAAACAAGTTATTTTATTACAGTAGCAAAAAACCAACTTCTCTTAAAGCAATATTTAAATTACTTTTAAAAATTGCTGTAATTAAATTCATGTGAATTACAATAGTTAAGATCACTTGTTTCATAAAGGATTGTTTTAAAGCTTTGCTTTAATATTACTGAGTATAAATTAAAATGTTGCATCTTTTACAAATGCGATATTTTTAATAGTTCTTAATGAGAAAATTTTTCATTAAAAATGGGGCAGGGCAAAGGAAATGATACCTGGATCTACTCTGAACACCCTATAAAGATGTAAGTTTCCAGTTTATCCAATTCATAAATATTTTGTTTCATCTGAGCAGGTATTTGGCATCATTCCAGTGTGTAAACAAGCATGAGTTTTACACACACAAATCTAATTTACAGGCAAGCCATCATCTACATTTACTGTAGTAGCCAGCAGTTTGTGCTGTGCCTGTAACAGAAATGCACAGTGATAGAGGAGGAGGTAAGAATGTAAACTTAAAAAGAGAGATTGGATTTGTAACAACAAAGGCAATCTTAAAACATGTGGAGGAACACTGCTGAGAGACTGTGAGCCAAAAGTCTCCATGGAGTGGACTTCAGAAACTTGTAGCAGGTGTTCACACCATCCCTAAACATATGAATGAGAATTTGCAGCTTATGTTAGCAGTGAAGTAGCAGAATGGTGTGTGAAAATGAGTACCTAAAGATAAATGTGAAATGGATTTAATAGTAAGAAAGATCTGGAAGAGGTAGGATATCAGAATAAAGAGGAGTGCAGAGCACTGAAAAAATTAACAAACAAAATCTCTTTTCTCTGTTGAAGAAGTAATCCACTTGGGAAATACCAGAGCTCTGTAACCACTGGTCTAACACCAGCAGAAGTTCAGGTGATAACAATGACTCTACAGCACATCTCTTCAGTTTACCAGGAGTGCACATGCACATCTGCTTATATAGACCTATATCTTTCCCTTTCATTGTCATAGCAGATATGCCAGGCTATTTGATGTCTGCCAAGTTGGATACACATTGCAAATTACAAGTATATTCAGATAATACCTATAACTCAACAGAAGCATTGATGCTCTGTTCTTCTGCGCAGGCAGAACATCACAAAGAGACATCCAGCTCCCACACACCTCACAGTCTGGGATTTCAGTGAACCTGGAGCAATGAATATGAAGAGAAGGATGCAATAACATTAACCACAGGTGCACTCTCTCATAAGTTATTCACAGTGGCCTAAATACAGGTGGCCACCAGGATAACCACTCCCAGATGGTGGTGATTTGTAGGGAGAGAAGAAAAATGTAGATTTTACAGAGGAATTTAAAGGGATAAAGAACAATCTTTGCTTGAGAAATTACGCTTTATTTGGTGCAAGATAGCTTCAATAACCCAAGAAGGAGCTTTTACCTACCTTGCTAGGGTTTCTTCTGACCATTAGACAATACTGAGATTTTATTAAACCCAGTGTGGGTTTGAGCTTTCTCCTGAATTTTTCTTTGAACAATATTTTCTTCCTATTAAATGTTAGTTTTTTCATCACAGGTGCTCATGACCTGCCACTCCCCTATAGCTTTGTAGTCTTACCAGAGTTACGAGTGGTGTTGTTTCCACCTACATTTTATTAGAGGGCTTTTGATTTTGTTTTTTTGTTTGCCCTTTTTTTTTTTTTTTAATGGAATGTTTCGATGCAAAACTGGAACACATGCAAGTGTGTGTTTTACATATTAATATTTTCATTTATGTATAGAAATATACACATGTACCAAAATCCCCCACCTATTGGTTTCAGGAATGTGGAAGACCAAAGAATGGCTGGGTGGTGGAAGGTGTACCCTAAAATGTGCAAGTCCTTCCTTTACTTAATATGAACTTGATTAGAAACTCAGTCTTCCACATCTAGGGAGAAGACCTAAGAATGCAGACCAAAATCATGAATAATAATTTGTTTCTACTTACAGAAGATGGATGGAGGCATAAACAAGAAGAACCAGTAGTCAACTAAGGTGAGACAGTTGCTGGAATCTCAAACAACAGAATGTAGTGTAGTGTATAGGCCTCCGACAGTCCTGGGAAGTGTCCTCATTAAATGCTCTTTTATGGCATTCTGCTGAACTTGCTTTCCATATGAAACACTTGGAGAATCTGGGTTATGACCCAAGTCAGAAAAGAGAAAAAATATTAAACTCCCAAAACGCTGCAGTGTAGGAGAATCATGTCCTGCACACCTTTACTTTCCCACTGAGAGTAATAGATTTTTTTTTTACACACGTGGATCTGTGCTGAAGAATGCGCACATGCACACTGAAAAACCCTGATCTATATTAAAATTTTTTTTTTTTTTCCTTGAAGCCTATCCAGAAGCACAGAACCAGAACTGTCCAAAGGCCACTTGAAATTGACTTAACAGATGACGAAATGTTTGGCAGAAACCTGTTTATGTGGAAGGTAGTTTTGGATACCAATACCTCTATTTCTTAATGTGTTGTAAATGGCAAGAGGTAAATTCATTTACATAGTCAACATAAGGTTATGTACAACTGCTGGAACTGTGGATTAGTTGGAAAATGTGTTTACTGATGTTTATGAGGTATTAATATGGAGCTCAAGGGCTGATTTTCAGTACACATACAGTGAGAATAACACATATTTGAGGGGTAAGGAAGTTAATATTTGACAGGTAAGGAAGTTAATGAAGTTAATAAGATTCTCCGATAACAGGATTGTGCTAAATGAGATGGTAGCAAACATGGGATATGCTTGTAATAAATGGCATCATTTCAAACTTAAGTCCCAACTAAGTGTCTGCCTGAATTTCACAGAAATAGTGTAAAAACAACAGAAGCAAAACAAATGCCTACAAGCTTAAACTGAAGAGAGAAATAATGAATTTAAATAATTTAAAATAAATTGATGAAATAACTAAATCACCATTTTTGGATGATATCACCAAACTAGATGAACACGTATCTATACAAAACCTAATAATGGCAAAAAATTTTATACTAGAAATAGAGATATTTTTTGGTAGGCATTTAAAGAAAACATAATTACTAATGGTGATGAGGGAAAAAGGAAAAGAGAAAAATGTTTTCTGACAGTTTGTTTTTTTCTACATATATTGTGCAGAGTTCACGTATAGTAAATACACAATGTGTATGCCTCTTGGAGTTTACACAGGGTTTTTTATTGTCTAGGTTCTGATTTTCCTTGGTTTCTTTTTTTCAGCTAGGTAAGCAAACTGATAGGAAGCAAGCATTCCTTTATGAAGAATTGACTTTTTCATTGAGAAATCATTGAGTGCTGAATATTCTTTGATGACCTGAAAAATGGTTCTAAGGATAGCAGAAAGGTGATATCTTTTGATGTTAAAAAGCATTCTTTTTCTTTTACTGTTTTACAACGAGAAAAAAAGAGAGAGATCTAGAGAGAAAAGACTGAGAAGAGAGAAATTAATGCTTTCTGTTTATGAAATTCAGTGGCATATGAAATTTATAAAGGAATTTGGGAGTTATTTTCTTTGTTGCCTCTAAGTTTTGCTTATTGCTTAGTCCATGTGTCTACTGGGGTAAATACATGAAAGCAATGATTTTTTTCTCATAGTTGTGACTAATGAATGTATGGTTAAAGGTAGAAATGGAAACTTGTCTTGAATCAAACTTGGAAATAGTCAAGAAAATTATCAGATGTTTTCCAGAAGTAATTAATTGAAAATCAATAGCTCTGTTTGTCAGTTCCTTCCTACTTGTTATCTTTTCTCTAGAAGGAGGAAATGGATTGAATTTTATCT
Organism: Patagioenas fasciata; assembly: GCF_037038585.1. Classification (NCBI taxonomy): domain Eukaryota; kingdom Metazoa; phylum Chordata; class Aves; order Columbiformes; family Columbidae; genus Patagioenas; species Patagioenas fasciata. The sequence goes on along the minus strand of NC_092521.1, from coordinate 33,607,511 downwards.
ATCCATCTATCTATCTATCTATCTATATATAATTTTTTTAATCTTAGAGTATTTGGAAGCTTTTCTGAACCTACCAAAAATCTTTTCCTTTCAAGCATTTTGGGGCATTTTCCATTGTTGTTTCTTCATCCTTGAAATGCCTTTATTAGTATTTTTACTGAGCATAGGCACTTCCTTAATCTGTTTTCCTTTCTTATTAGTATAAATCAGTTAACAGTAATGCTGAAAAAATACCAAGAGTGCTGTTTCTCAACTTGATTGCCCATTTCTCTTCCCCTATATGGACAGTATCATTTGCATCTTTCTCTCCCAACTACAATTTCAGACACCGTAAACAGTACTATGTTTGCTATTTTTGAGCCTCTTTCTCAGCCTGTACGGCACTTCTCTGCCTTAGAGAGTCCTTCCCAGATTGGGAAATAATGAATCTGTTGGTCACAGTAGAACTGGATGTGTATGCTCAGCAGGCATAAAAATTTTTCATCATTTGTTAATTAACAGGTCTTCCCAATAAGTCATCACTGTTTCCGTTTGGGTGCCTGCTGTCATCACTCCTGGATCCTTCACTGATCCTCCACTCTAGTTGCAGTTTTCCCAGCAAATGCCTCCCCAAAGAGCAAGATTGTCTTTCCCCACAGCCCCTGATTTTGCCATATTGAGTTTGGAAGCTGAATGTGGCTTCACCCATCTCTGCTATATTCCCATGTTTCCCATCGAAAAGAAAATCCACCAGTCATTCCCATAAAAAAACTGGAGGAGAGATTAGAACATGTCTGCTGGCTCTGGCACCGTCTTTACCTTTGAAATCTTTGCAGTGGTGGACTAGATGTGGAGCTATGGAGTAAACTATACAAATGTCAATGTTTTATGTTGTGATAATATGGAAAATGGAATTAGTTTCAGAATTCTTGTGTGGTTTTTTTGTTTGTTTGGTTGATTGGTTGTGAGTTTTTTTTTAAGAAGCTCAAAGTTTGATAAGTGTTACGTGGAAAAAAATGTTTGGTAGTATTCCCCTGGAATGTGATTGAGAAATGATATTCTTTTTAATCTCTTTTCAGCATTTGAAACTATAATGCACATTTATAATTTTCTTTCCTTTTTTTGTTTAGTTTGTTTTCTTGACTTTGTTTTCAGAGTCACGTACACGTGCTAGATAACTGAGTGCACAAGAGTGGTTTAGGCATATTATTTTTTAAGCTTAGCAGCACACAAGGAAGGGATCAAGCCATTATTGTATCATGCTTCCTTTGATTTCTTTGACAGGGTGACCAGATACTTGTTTAAAGCTGGGACTCGAGTTGCAGCCTCAGCATGTCTGGAGAAAAGCTGGAACTTAAGACTATGAATTTGAGATATGATACCTTAACTGCTTTTTCACATGTTAAATGAATGGTGATGAAACTAAGATAAGGCAAGATGAGAAGAATATTAAAGCAATCTTTTATAGTGTGGAATAGTTTCTAAAGGGAAGCATTAGAAACCGGCAGCCTGGGACATCTACAACTGGTTTGTTCATAGCCCTAGGAAGCTTATTCTTGGTAGCTACTGTGTATAGCTTAAATCTGTACTAGATGACAAAGCAAGTCTTGCATGCTTCCTTGAAACTTCATTTTTTCCAAAAGCAGAAACAAAATTTTTGAATGTCCTTAGTTGGAATGGACCCACAAGAATCAACTTACCTGTCTGCTAATGAAGATCATACCATGAGAGAAGGTCACCAATCCCTATACAGTCATTTAAATGGTGAGTGGTCCCAGGCTGCCTACTGAGGTATGTTACTTTGAGGAAATGCCTCTCCAGGTGGGAAAAAATTTTTCTTATTGGCAATATGGATGCAAATGGCTTCATCACTTAGGCAGGGGAACCTGAGCTCAAAGGTGACCACTGTTACCAAAGGCAGATATAGATATGGGCTAAGGTCTTCTGTCATATTTATATTTCATGACAAGAAAAAGAAGGTTTGAAGAGATTTTTTTTTATTCTCAATCTTAATCAAAGGAGTACTGTCACATAAACACACACACACGTGCACAAAGAAAGCCAAAAGATGGGTTTAAATATTGCATTTTTAAAAATAATACATTGCAAGTTCATCTTACATTTCTTATCTTTTTCACTGCTAAAATTCACGGACTTTTAATTTGGAAAGGTATCTACAAATATGACAGCAAGCGAATTACTATTTAAATATGAAACCTGAGTTTCATATGCAAGTACATATTCCCAGGGAAAAAGAAAGAGACAGAGATTAAAAATGTTTTCTCAAATGTAAAGCCATCTATTTCTTCAGGAAATTATTTGGGTGAACCAAGAAGAGATGGTTTGAAGGGTCTGTCAGAGAAGAAGGCAACATCTAAACAGCAAGGGTGTTCTCCTACAAAGAATAGACAACCTTTCTAATGAATGTAATAACTGAGCATTAGAATATATTGCTGAGGAAGATTGTGGATTCTCTGCTGTTGTTTTTTAAGAAAATAAAATTAGAAAAATATCCTTCAGGACTGGTTCTGGTAAGACCTTGCAGTAGAAGGTAGGATTGTTGACTTGTGAGGGTTTTTTCTGGCTCGGTTTCACCTGTTATGTAACAGAATCTAGCTTTTTAAAGGAGTGGTTCTGGGAGGATGACAAACCTCAATCTCTTCATAGTCAAGACTTGTGGTTTGAAACAATTGACCATCTACACCACAGGTGCTCATACAATCTGAAAGGCTTACCCCCCGAAATTGTGAGCACCTCCACAAAAAAGAAAAGGAGGGTTATAGCTGTAGGTGACTCCCTTTTGGGGGATACAGAGGGTCCAATATGCCAAAAGGACCCTCCTCTTAGGGAGGTCTGCTGCCTTCCTGGAGCCCAGGTTAAGGACATTGCCAGGAAACTTCTTAGCCTGGTATAGCCCGGTATAGCCCTTGGACTACTATCCATTACTGGTCTTTCATGTGGGTGGCACTGAGGTTGTGAACCATAATCCAAGGGAAATTAAAAGAGACTTCAGGACTTTGGGACGGTTAGTGAGGGAATCAGGTGCACAGGTCATTTTATCGTCTCTTGTTCCAGTCATTGGCAGTGACATTAGAAGAAACAGACAGGTGCACTCTAATAATACATGGCTTTGTGATTGGTGTCACCACCACAATTTTGGCTTTTTTGATGATGGGATGGCCTACAAAGCATCGGGTTTGCTGACATCAGATGGAGTTCACCTTATGCATAAAGGGAAAGAGGGTCTTTGCACACAAGCTAGAAGGGCCCATTGACAGGGCTTTAAATTAGATATGATGGGGGAGGGGGATGTAATTGGGCTCACCTGTGACATACTGTGGGATAAACCAGCAAGTATAGAGGGGCAAGGTGAAGCAGGCTACTAACTGATGAGCTTGGGGGGTGGGATCCAAAGTGTTGATGCTCACTCAATCACATCCAGCTGGGGAACATGCCAGACCATCCAGAGCAGTGACAAATATTCCTTAGCTGCATCCCAAGATGAAAATCAAATCAGAAGTCCAACCGCCTCAAGGGTACACATGGCTGTGGTGGAATCTTCTGCACCCCTTATGAGAAACGTGCATGCTTGGGTACTTCCCTGAAGTGGCTGTACACCAACGTGTGTATCATGGGGAATAAACAGGAAGAATTAGAGATCTCTCTGCGTTCAGAGGGCCATGATCTCATTGCTATTATGGAGACATGGTGGGACAGCTCACATGACTGGAATGTTGTAACAAAAGGCTATGTACTTTTTAGGAAAGACAGGTGAGGTGGAGGAGTTGCAATTTATGTGAGAGAGCAACTCAAATGTATTGAACTCTGCCTATGGGAGGATGACAAACAACTTGAATCCTTAAAGGTAAAAATTAAGGGACAAGCTAACAAAGGGGACACTGTTATGGGTGTTTACTGTGGGCCACCTGATCAGGAAGAGGAAGTTGATGAGGCTTTCTACAGACATCTGGAAGTAACCTCATAATCACATGCCGTGGTTCTCTTGGGAGACTTCAATCGCTCTGATGTCTGCTGGGTGGGCAACACAGCTAAGCATGCACAGTCCAGGAGGCTCCTACAAATCATTGATGACAACTTTTTGGCACAGATGGTGGAGGAGCCAATGAGGAGAGGCATGGTGCTGGACATTGTCCCAACAAGCCAAGAACTGGTTGGAGGTGTCATAGTTGGGGGCAGCCTTGGCTGCAGCGACCATGAGATGGTGGAATTCAGGATCCTGTGTGGAGGAAGCAGGACAATAAGAAGGGCCAAAACCATGGACTTTAGCAGGGCAAACTTTGGCCTTTTCAAGGTCCTACTTGGAAGAATCCCATGGGATAGGGCTCTAGAAGGTAGGGGGGTCCAAGACAGCTGCCTAATATTCAAACATTGCTACCTGCAAGCTCAAGATTGATATATTCCTATGATAAAGAAATCAAGTAAAGGGAGTAAGAGGCCAGCATGGATGAGTAAGGAACTCCAGTCAAAACTCAGGTGGAAGAAGGATGTTTATGTAATGTGGAAAAAGGGACAGACCACCTGGGAGAAGTACAAGGAGGCTGTTAGAGTACGCAGGGATGCAGTGAGGAAAGCCAAGCTCCACTTGGAAGCAAATCTGGCCAGGAATGTAAAAGACAGCAAGAAAGGCTTCTTCAAGTACATCAGCAGCAAAAGGAAGGTTAGGGAAAATGTAGGTCCACTGTTGAATGCGAAGGGTGTCTTGGTGATGGATGATACAAAGAAGGCTGAGTTACTGAAGGTCTTCTTCACTTGTCTTTACTGCTAAGACTAGCCTTCAGGTATTCCAGACCCTAGAGATAAGAGAGGAAGTCTGGGAAAAGGAAAACTTTCCCTTGCTTGAGTAGGACCAGGTTAGAGATCATTTAGACAAACTGGACATCCACAAATCGATGGGCCCCAAGGAGATGTACCCATGAATGCTGAGACAGTTGACAGATGTTATTTCTAAGCCGCTATCCATTACCTTTGAAAGGTCTTGGATAAGAGAAGAGGTGCCTGAGGACTGGAAGAAAGCCAACAACACTCCAGTCTTCAAAAAGGGCAAGAAGGATATGCCAGGAAACTACAGGCCAGTCAGCCTCACCTCCACCCCTGGAAAGGTGATGGAACAACTTCTGGACATCATCTCCAAGCATGTGGAGGAAAAGAAGGTTATCAGGAATAGTCAGAATGGGTTCACCAAAGGGAAATCATGTTTGACCAACCTGATAGCTTTCTATGATTGGCTGGGTAGATGAGAAGAGAGCAGTGGATATTGTTTAGCTTGACTTCAGCAAGGCTTTTGACACCGTCTCTCGCAACATCCTCATAGGCAAGCACAGGAAGTGTGGGCTGGATGAATGCGTGGTGAGATGGATCATGAACTGGCTGGATGGCAGAGCTCAGAGGGTTGTGATCAATGGTGCAGAGTCTGGTTGTTGGTTAGTGCTGCTGTCATGAGTGGGGTTCCCCAGGGGTCAGTATTTGGCCAAGTTCCGTTCAACTTGTTCATCAGTGACCTGGATGAAGAGACTGAGTGCACCCTCAGCATGTTTGCTGATGGTACCAAAGTGGGAGGAAGGATTGACACACCAGAAGGCTGTGCTGCCATTCAGTGAGGCCCAGACAGGCTGAAGGAGTAAAGTTCAACAAGGACAAGTGTAGGGTCCTGCACCTGGTGAGGAATAACCCCAGGTACCAGTACAGGTTGGGGATTGACCTACTGGAAAGCAGAATTGCAGAGAAGAACTTGGGAGTTCTGGTTGACAACAGGTTGAACCATAATCCAAGTCAATGAGTCAACAATGTGCCCTCGTGGCCAAGAAGGCCAGTGGTATCCTGGGGTGCATTAAGAAGAGTGTGACCAGCAGGACAAGGGAGGTTATCCTCCCCCATCTACTCTGCCCTGGTGAGGCTGCATCTGGAGTACTGTGTCCAGTTATAGGTCCCACAGTTTAAGAAGGACAAGGAATTACTGGAGGGAGTCCAACAACAGGCTATGAAGATGATTAGGGGTCTGGAGCACCTTTCTTATGAGGAGAGACTGAGAGAGCTGGGTCTGTTCAACCTGGAGAAAAGAAGGCTGAGAGGAGTTCTTATCAATGTTTATAAATATCTTAAGGGTGAATGTCAAAAGGATGGGACCAAACTCCTTTCAGTGCTGTCCAATGATAGGATGAGGGACAACAGGCACAGACTGAAGCATAGGAGGTTCCCTGCAAATATGAGGAGAAACATCTTAGAGGGTGACAGAGCACTGAAACATGCTGCCCAGAGAGGTCGTGAAGTCTCCTTCTTTGGAGACATTCAAAACCTTCCTGGATGCATTTCTGTGCAATCTACTCTAGGTGTATCTGCTTTAGCGGATGAGTTGGACTATATGATCTCCAGAGGTCCCTTCCAACTCTAACCATTCTGTGATTCTGTGATTCTAGTAAGCCCTGCCAAACAACAGAAGCAGAGCAATCAAATCTTCCTGGTGGTCCCCGGAAGTGTGTTTCTCCTTCTTGGATAGGGAGCAGGATCCAAAGGAGTTGAGATTTTGCCCAGCCTGGCTCTTCACCACAGACATGAAAGGAGCCTTCCTTTCCTCAATGAAAACAATTCCCACAGTAGATGGCAGAGATATGGGTGCAGACTGTGAGCTGGTCTACTCACAAAGCCTCTTGACAGACATACTCTAATTTTCTTTCTGTTTCTTTGAATTCAAAGGAATTTAACTTTTTATCAAAACTTTTAATTGCAGTGAACCTGCTGATGGGGTTTAGCAGGAGGACTTCTCTCACCATCTTTGAGTAGCTGAGCAAGATAATGTCTGGGGAGAAGATGGAAAGAGAGAAAACAGCTGAAAGACCATCCGAATGTCCACCTGGAACACGGAGCTAGTCAGCACACACATCTCTGCTGGCTGGGAGTTACCTTGTACTGCACCTACCAAAAAAGATGACAATCCAGGAATGGCTTTCCACAGCCTAAAATATGCTTGCTGAGATTGAAAGCTTTATCCGCCCATTTCATATTTGTTATGGAACGTTGGATTTGTACTGGGTCACAGCTCAAACACTTCAATGAACCATTTAAGGAGCATGAGGTGAGTGGCTTCTGTTTGCCCTAGAGAACCATCTATTCCTGAAGGGTTGAGAGAGGGAAGGTACTTGGGAGAGAAAATGGTATGGCCCATTCTATCAGAGTTCATTGTCTACCATGGAATATAAGTCAGAAGATAAAATACGTTTGCAGTATTGGAGCTACCTTTCCTGAAACCCAAGATGCAAATTTAATGCATTGAATTCATATTTTTGTTCCTTGCACAAAGTTGATACTACTGGAATTCTGATTAAGTCTAATGAGGGAAAGTGTAATGTATTCATTCCTTGCACTCTGGCTTCTTGAAAAGATTAGCTGCAAAATTTGCCGTTTTTCATGCTCACGAAACATAAACATAGTTAAAGGAAATCATAACACTACTTGATGTAAAAACAGTGCTTAATTTTTTAATCTATAGAGAATAAAAGTTAATACATCAGCTGCAAATTGAGTAAGTGACGATTCAGCCAATTTATATTAATGGTTAATTATTGGCAGATTAACACCGACTCATAGCAAGAGCAGGTTTATATCTGAACAGTAGGAGGTGATAACATCCTATTCAACCAAGCTGAGTTGGAGTCTACCACTGGATTACGTGACCAAGTAATAAGATTCTTAAAGGATCTAGCAACAGAAACTCTAGCTTAGGTAAAATTTTGTACAGAAATGTAATAAAAAGTAGAGAAAAAGAAGCGTGGGTACATTTTTAGAGAATATTTTAATTTGTAATTATTTTTGTGCGTATACATGGTACACTTTTTTATGGATACATGTTTGCATATACTGCACCTATACTTGCATAAACATTCAGATAGGTTGGAGATAGCCATTATCACTTGTTAGGATAACTTAATTAAACTTGCTTATTAAAACACTCTAATTCGTTAGTGATAAAATCTTGATTAGTACATTTTCCTGCTAGGTGACCTTCTAATTTAATAGAAAACGAATTTTTAAATGGAGAAAAATGCCTGTGGCAGAGATTTTGTGCAAGTGAATAGAGTTTGTAATACACATAGGGATATAATCGAGCCTAATTAGCGAGGGTGCAAATGAATTTTTATTTCATACACCAGAAGTGTCATTGATGAACCATGGTTCAGAGTTTGAAATGCATTCAGGCTGGCAGTGTGGGACTGAAGTCTGTGGGAAAATCACAAGCTAATTCATTGATTGCCCCTTGGAAATTACTGCTGTTAATTGTTAGGTAATTAACATGGAGCTACAATTATATTGGCCTTAGGGGGTGATTAATGTTTCAACATGTCACATTAGCAGCGGCTGGATTTTAAAAGCTTTTCTTTTCACATGGTTTAGAGACAGATGGTATATTGTCTGTGGAAAATTGTTTTCTTTTACTAAAGTTTATACCAAGACTAAGCGAATATTCTTTTTGTGCTACAGCCTATTTTTACATGGTTGGATTGTAAGCATCTTGGCCTGATGCACCTTAAGAAATAATATTTGTTTTAAAAAGTCCCCATTATGCCTGCTATGAATGCATAAAATATGCATGTTGAAAGGAAATAATCTCTGTTCTGATTTTTCATGTAGAAAATAAAAAATAGATAATGTAAGATTATACCACTTCATGACAGCTTTTACATTATTTAGTGATGATACAGGAAAAAGAATTGCACAATATGATACTTATTACAATCAATATAATTTAAGCAGAAACCAAATAAAACATGTTGAACAAATGCATTTAGTTACAGTAATAAAGAGTATATTAATATCTCCACACTTCAATATTATACTTTGTTCTGTGTTAGGATTTTTTTGTCTTTTCACAGTTCCAAGAGTCCGAATAAGACTTTTGAGAATCATACTGTGTTCTACTTTAGCTATTAATATGCAGAATTAGATCCTTAAAATTTTTCCTCAAAGACAACAGTCCCTGTGTTAGGACGACTGGCACTGTGATTCTGGGATGGCTACTAATGTTTTGGTTTTCATCCTTTTCCTTTTCCTTTTCCTTTTCCTTTTCCTTTTCCTTTTCCCTTTCCTCTTTCCCTTTCCCTTTTCCCTTTCCCTTTCCCTTTTCTTTTCCCCTTTCCCTTTCCCCTTTCCTTTCCCTTTTCTCTTTCCTTTTTCCGCTTTCCCTTTTCCCCTTTCCTTTTTCCCCTTTCCCCTTTCCTTTCCCTTTTCTCTTTCCTTTTTCCGCTTTCCCTTTTCCCCTTTCCTTTTTCCCCTTTCCCCTTTCCACTTTCTCCTCTCCCCTTTCCCCTTTCCCCCTTCTCTTTTCCCCTTCCCTTTTCCCCAGCTCCTCTGGGTCTGGGGTGTCTCCTTGGCTGAGGACACTCTCTGTTGACCAAAGGCCCCACCCTGCTGCTCTACCAACTGAGGGAATGTGTACGTAATTGGAGCCACTGTACCCCAGGGTCAGGGGAAACATGACGGTGGGCATCAGCCAACGTGCGTATGTGAGGACAGGCACAGTGGGGCACAAAAGATGTAAAAGAGCCATCAACAGTCATAATGAAAGCTCTGGACTTCATAGGGGTGTATACAACTGCCAGATATGATTGTTCCACTACAAAGTATGACAGAAATCTTTATTATTTTCAGCCATGCCTGCTAATAACGTTTAATTTCTGTTAAAACATCTAAATCTAGAGGACAAGCTTCTGCTTTTAAAAGTGCCTTTTTAAAATACAAAGCTAAATAATTTAACAGGAAGAAAGACATCTAAACGTTCTAAACATTGCTTGTGATTTTTCTTGCTACAGAATAGTATGATTTAAAATTTTAGTATGCACTCAGGTTTCATTCAGCTGAATTTTCTTACTTTCTCAGAGGACCCTGGATGTTACCTAAACATGTGGAATATCAGTGACTGAACTCTAAGAGGTGGGTTTTATGAAGGACTTAATGGAATGGAATGATTAGGAATGATTATACAGCAGGAGATCACCTGCATTTGGTTAGTCATACAGGCTTTCCTGTGCTTTTGTTTGAGTGATCAGGAGCCAGAAAATCTCAGTACATGGATAAGTTTAACCGGAGATTCTGACCACTGCTTTTAAAGAGCAGTAGTAGTAAACTGATACAATGCTTGGTCAGCAGAACCCTTAAGCATATGGTTAACTTTAAGCATGTGAGTAGTTCTGTTGACATTACAATTAAGTCTCTACTTACATGTTTTGTTAGATTAGGGTCATTGCCCTGGGAGGACTCCATAGGGGAAGAACACTCTAATTGGCAGTCTTATGAAGTTACTCCTACCCATGTGTCTATGGAATAATACATTAATCTGTCCCAAACTCTCAAATCAAAGGGCCTGTGGTCATATATCTCAGGACAGATCCCAATTTAAATTAAGGCCATTTTGTACTGCTTTAGCATGTAAGAGATGTGCAACTATTATTTATTCCTTCTTTAAGAACTGTCTGCATTGCCACCGCACTAAGAAGAATGAACACCAGATTCTACATGTTTATTTGATCAGTAGTAAAAGTTTGAGGCCATAGAATTCCTCAAAAATATGTTCTAGGCATTTATGTTAGCTTTGTGGATTCTTTTCTTCTGAGTCTCCTTTTGATTTCTATTTATGGGGGTATTTTTGTGCTAGTTTCTATACTTTATGAAAGCAATCAGTGTTTCTAGCCTAATTTAAATTTAGGCTTTTATGGTAGTTGGCTGTAACAAGAGTACTAAGATTGTGGTAAAAAACATTGAAGGAAGCTTTGCAAAGATTGATTTCCTTGCTTCCTTTTCTAAAGTGACTGTAAACATCCTACTAATATAATTTATTGGGAGAATATCTTGAATCTCAGGATTTCCAGGTCTGACTCATAAATTCTGAAGGCTCTCTAGACCACTGTGCTTCAGAGGACACAATACAGAAGTTATCTGTCCCTTGCTAAGAAACAGCAAGATATATAAAAAAGGCCTTGTAGTGTTCTACCACGATTTACATAAGGTACTGGAGTGAGAATCTTGGTTTCTGTGTAGAAAGGATGTTTAAGGAGAACACTACCAGGTCTATGGAAAACTATCTGAGGAATGGGCTTATTTGAAGGAAGAGTAAGGGGGCGAAACAGAAGAATTTCCCCTTTCTTTGCGAAGATTTAAGGCATTTTGTCAACTTTGCCGCAAGTTGCCTCTCTCCCCAATGTTTTTTATTCCAGCAGTTTTCTCACACTTAATTGGCATAAAGAATTGGAGGTGGATATGTGTGGGTAAAAAATGCCACAAAGAACATTGCATCTCTCAGCAAGTAAGTGTAAATGTGCATCTGACACAGGATACAATATTCCAGAAGAACACACTCCCAACAGGAGCCTTTTGAAAACCTCTAGCACTTTGAGTGAAGTCTGTGGGTGCCTTTGCCTCTTCTGTGATTGACAAGGCTCCATACATGGCCGGTCACATGAACAGACCAACTTTCAGATGTTTGTTGCTTCCTCCTCCCCACCTCATCACTCAGTGAGTTTTTATGTCTACCAGCTACATGAGCATATCCACCTCTCCCAGTGACATCCATCAGATTTGTGGGAAATATGTATGCATTTACATTTAAAACATTAATGATGACTAGAAAATGACTGTAAATCTCTATTTAAAAAATAGTGGAACAAAAGTCCCCATTATAATTTTTATCAAGATTTTATATTTGTGTAAGAGACATATCTCTTAGAAAGCTATCCCTGACAGATATGATCAGAAGACACAGATCTCAACCAGAACACACAGAGATGTCTTATTTAAAGAAACGACGCTCCTCCTGCCTGCTCCGCCCCTCCCCCCCCAAGAAAAAAGAATAAAAAATTGAGGAAATCCATAAAAAGTGTATGTATGGAAAGTAAAAGACATGAAAACTGCTGTCTTCTTAAAATTTCACATGAATCAACTGCTTAGTTTGTAGGGAAAAAGAAAAATATGAATGTATGGTTCTTTTAAATCCATCTGAGAACACAGCCGAGTGATAGAGCCACTGCTGAGCACCTTCACATATCTATGTGCCTGTGCTTGTATGCATAAGAATCAAATTTGAATCCAGTTACTTCTGGGGGAAAAATGTGAGGAATTATCAAAGTAAAAAAAAAGTCTTGAAAATGAAAAAAAACTGTCAAGGTTTGTCAATTTTTAGGAAAACAAACTTGAAAACAGTTCTTTAAAATCCCTTATTTGACATATTTGTATGTTTTTCTACTGATTTATTTGCCATCTTCTCTCCCAAATAAGATTTTGCTCTTCTGGACAACCATTCAGATATGAAATACTCCTCCTTGCTCTCACTTTTTCACTGTCTCTTCTGATCCTCCACTTCATCTCCTGCTTGTGCAGTTGGCAATATACCTGTATTTCTCACTGTTGTGCCTCATTGTGTACTCTGGAACTCTCCTCTTTGAAATAATCTTTCCAACTTTCTCTAATGACCACAATGGGCTCCTCACCAGCTTCACTTGTAATCTTATCTTTTCTGTCACTGACTGCAGAAGTCTGTTTCTGCAGCATAAGATTGCTCACTTTCTGAATTCTCTTCCTCAGAGTTCAAGCATTCAAGCTTTTTTTAGAAAGAGCAAAATAGTTTGTCTCTCCACTTTTGCAATTTTAAATTTTTTGTTTGTTTGTTTGATTGATTGATTTTTGGTGTTGTTTTTTTTTTTTTTTTGTTAGCTTGGGTATTTTTCCCATTGTGCTGATGATTGTCAATATTACTTTGTGGAGGTGACTACACATATAACTTAATCAAGTTATCTGAATGCTTAGAGATGAGCTGAAATGTTGGTTCTTGTCTGAATCCAGAATCCAGAAATGCTGATTTTCTAAGAGGCTACTGCTGAACTGTACGTTTTGCATTCACTCTTGCTTTCTGCATACACATCTGTTCTCCTGCATGTCCTTTGCATTCTCTTAAATATTATCATTATCACTGTGAGTAACTTGAGTTTACTGAGTGTATCTTCAGTGTCTGAAGCCATTTTTTCTAGCTACACTGCCACTAAAGAACTCCATAGAGAGACTGAGTGCCTTGGATCAACTGATCTGCAGCTCGCTGTCTGGGCGAAGTGTTCCTTTATGTAATTCACAGGATGACTCTTTCAGAAAAGTTGTGTTAGCAAAACTAGACAAGACTCACTTAATTCTTTCTGTAGTAAGCTTGATATCCCCAATATGCATAATGACCTTGTTTAAAGTTCGGGATGTTCAATGTGTTTTTAGGGAGACATGCAGTATTCTTTGCTAACATCTGCTGCACACTGATTGGTCTTCACCAAGCTTTATCAGACATGCGATTTAACTCTCTTCTCACCAGCAGTGAGGTTGTGCATTCAAATTTGTTTGGGACCCAGGGGCCTCTTTTTTTTTTAGATTTCTTGACATTTGTTACTGCTAGTTGAGCAGTGCCACTGAAAACCCTTTCCAGTTCCTCTTCATAATGTCAAACAACAGAAAAAGCCCTGAATTATTTCCAGAAAGTCCTAGAATTTTATGGTAGCAAGATGGTGAGGAAATAATGCCAAATTTCCGTACACACTGAGACAAAATGAGACTATACATATTGTATATGTAGTGCAGTACAGTAAGAAAATCATCTTTAACATATATATATTAATCTTCTACAACCTACAAAGATTTTAATTTCAGTCCTTCCAGCTAATGGCATTAGGCCACACTTGAATGTTAAATGTGCTTTTCTGTACTAAGTGCAACATCTGGCATTCCCAAAATCTTTTTCATGATTTCATGTACATTTAAAATGTTATTTTCTAATCATTTTCATTTTTAAAAAGGATTTTAATACTATCTAGTTCTAAAAAAAATTAAGAATAAATCAAAATATGTAGTAGGGATTAATACAAATGTGTATTAGAAGAGCAAAGAAATCACTGAGACAAGTCTAATCATCATTTAGATTATCAGTAGAAGATGATTAAAAAACAAAGGATTGTATGACAAGTTATGTTGATGCCATGTTTGTGTAGCCAAATGTTTCAGCTTTATAAATGAAAAAACCTAAGCAGCTTACAGTGAGACAAAGTAATCATTCAAATTACAAACTTAAGAATTTCAAATTACATACTTCATCAAGTTGAGTCTATTGTAACTTAAAATACATAGGAAATTATTCACTCTAGTTGACAATCAGCATGTAATAGTTCAGCTATTACGAAATTACTGCTTTTTTTACAAAAGTGTTAATGTCATTAAACCATCTATTTTTAGGATGAGTTCTCAGGACTAGTAGTGTTTAAAATCCAGTGGCTAGCAAGAACATTTTCTTATATGTACATGGTGATTTATTTGGGGTTTTTTGGGGGGGTTATATAAAAGTGAACAGAGTTGATCTCTCTGGCTGTGTGCTCTTGCTATAATAATTAGATGTTTTTGATCAAGAACTCAATCATCCAAATACTTAGCAGAAAGCAAAGTATTTGCTGTTCTTATTGCTCTCATTGTCAATATTTCTACTGTAAAGATTAAGCTGAATAGTACGTTTCAACAGGCTGTCTGCCTAACCATAGAATTTATTTTTCTAGAAAGTTATTGCAAAAAATACAGGAGTACAGATTCCGCTTTTGTCATAACTATCTCATCAGAGAACAAGGCTTGGGCTGATCATCACAATTCTTTTTGCATGTTTTCTGTTTGGGAACTTTCACTGAAACAATTTCAGTAGATGTGATAGTGAATTTATTCTTACTGAAGGCTTCCTTAAAATCTCTGGCTCATACTTAACTTCTTTACCAGTGATATTGGTGAGAGAATTAGTTTGTTCTTAATATTGGTGGATATTTCTGTTACTATTCCTTGACTGCTTCCTTTAATTGTTTTACTAGCTGCATTGTATCTCACCAAAAAGGTTATTTTTGCAGTAAATCCAAGAGATTTGTTTGTTTGTTTATTTCCTAGAAGAGAGCAAAACCCAACACTAGTATTTTAATAGAGTGTTTTCTCACTTCTCTGATTTAGTTTTTCAGAAAGGACATAGTATGTGGCACATAGGTATCTGAAGTGCTTGTACCTGTCATGTGTTTCTCTGCTTTTCCTAACACTAAATCACAGTATTGACGTTAGTGCAATACCCTGAATGCCTTAACAGGGCTTTGTTCTTAAAATACCACAATGGTTTCATTTGTTTTTTTTTTATAAGGTATGTCTTTGGCACACACTCTAAACCTAACCCAGCAGGGATATTCTTAAATTAATATTGTCAGATATGTTAAGATTATGTGACATACCCTTGGATCATGGACTTTTCCTGCAAATGGATATGTTCATCCACTATCTTCATGGGTGTTTCATAGTACAAATAGCACCAATTTTGAAGAGCAAAAGAAATGAACCAAAACTCCCAAACTCCCACTAGTTTCCTTTGTGTCTGGTAAGCTTACTAGTATATCTGCTTGTCTAATACAGGTCGATATAAGATATATAACATTAAGTGTCATCGGTCTAGATCCGAGTCATTCTTATGTATCCTAATTTAATTATATTGGCACAAACTTAGTTAATTTCAGTATTAATTTAAATGATGATGT
Organism: Patagioenas fasciata; assembly: GCF_037038585.1. Lineage (NCBI taxonomy): Eukaryota > Metazoa > Chordata > Aves > Columbiformes > Columbidae > Patagioenas > Patagioenas fasciata. Next base: position 33,591,951 of record NC_092521.1, on the reverse strand, counting down.
CCATCTTGTGGTGTGCAGTGAATGGACAAGCACTGAGGAAAATGTAGGGGATTTTGGTTTGTTTTTTTTTTTTCTTTTTCTTTTTTTGGAGCCAGACAGGAATATTTAGATAGAAATTGATTCTATTTTTTTCACATTCTAAGTTGCAATTTCATGTGCTAACTCCTTCAGTATTCTTGGATGGGGATTATCCAGTTCACTCAACAAGTTAATTTCAATATTTTCCTAGCCCGATGGAAGCAGATATTAATTTATTTGCATATTTTCTTATTTCTTATGTCCACCTGTTCTACATCATCACCCAGATTGACAACAGAGCAAAGTGTTCATTTAGTTGAGGACTCTACTCAGATTATCATTCATGTCTTTTCCTTTGTTCTTGCAGTGGAATCCCACTTCTTGTCTCATTCTTTTTTTTTTTTTAATTATATTAATATGGCTACAAACCCTTTTACTATCTGTTTTAATTTCCTCTGGAAGGTTTAACTCATCATTTGACTGTTCTCAGTTTTTTGTCTGTAACTTCTGACTTCCAAAAGGTATCTGTTCTTGCTGGCTAGTCTTTTCATAGCTTTTTACTTTCAGTCAACACAAACCGAAAAAAAAAAAATCATGTATCAAGGAATTTTTTTTTTCACAATTTCTACAATAAATCTTATCCAAATTATTTGGGTGGTTTTTATTATCTTTGCAATATGTGTAAATGTTTACATATACAGAAATAAATATATTTTATACCAATAATTTTAATAACTATTTCTGTGACTGCAAATGAAACAGTCTGTCACAGTACACGAAATACAGTACCCGTATATACATATAACAAATATTGGGACATTAGAAACAATCATGTAATAGATGAAAAGCAATTGAGCAAAAACTACAAGTATATGATAAGAATACTTAACATGGAAAGTGGAGGAACTGCCTCACTGCATGACAATGTTGTATGCCTTCTTGTAACACTAAATAAAGAATCTGGGTGTGTCTTAGGTTGCAAAATGGCTGTGAATCATTGTACAAACTCAGGTAACATAGCGGTGTTAGAATAAGCACTTGTACCTTTTTATTATCCCAGATATAGCACTACAGAATGTTTGTCTGGGTCTTGTTAAACAAGTTTTCTTCTGTGAAGGAGGCCTTACTATTACATCCTGCAAGACATTTTCCTACCATTCAAAAAAATTAAAATACATATCCACTTTGCACATCATGAACAAACGGTCCATGGATTAATAATGATAAAAGAGTAACATAAGCTTTGATTTTTGTAGGTATGGACTAACATGTCCTGGCAAAGAAAGAGTGCCTTTGAGTTCTGAGCCTACTGAAAACTGTGCTCTTTAGACTTCAGCACAATGACCATTTTCATTTGTGGGATGATGCCAGAAATAGTGAGCATTATATTCCGCATTTTACTTTTTTTTTTTCTGGTGAACAACTGAAAAACCTCATCCTTTTAGGAAGCTTTCTCATATATGAGATCGAGCCTTGATGTTCCCTTCCAAATGACAATTCTGAAGAGGCTGCAGCTCGGATTGGGTCTGTGGGTAAGCCTCCTCATGCCAGCTTCCTTGATATACATTACAATTGAAGGTGCCAGTGGACTTAGTATAACTTGTAAAGCCAAAAGTGGGAGAGAGCTGAATTGGAGCACACACAACTCAATCCTGTGTTAGATCTAAGCCAGACTGTTTTAGTGACCATTAGACCTCTACAGAGTATGCAAGATACCTACATGGTGTCTTACACCGTGGCAGATTTAGGCTTTTTGGAGTAGCAGCTGGAAGCCAGGAAGAATACCGTGGGCACTAAACAACTTTGTTAAGGTAAAATGTATTACATCACCAAAGTTCACATGGAATTTAATCCTATTTTGTGTGAAGGATAACCCTAAGAAATAATTTCTTAACTTGTTTAAATTAGATGTGTTAAAATCTATTTTAAAGAAGACATATTCTGAGGTCTGAATTCCAGTGGGGGAAAACCTTATTGTTTTGACTCTTTTTTTTTTTTTTTTTAAATTTTTCTGAACAGGGAACATTGTCTTCACATTATTGGAAGAAGGAACATTAAAAAAAGCATGTGAGGAGACAAAAGGACTACAGTCCATATGATGGAAAGCACAGCTTCTTATTACTATGTGACCAAATTGCTAGCAGATGAAGGAATTGGGAAAATTGAAGAAAGTGGGGCAAGGATCAGAAACAGTAGATGTTGGTAGTTTTTCCCCTCCTACATTCATCCAGCTGTCAGACTTGCATATACAACTACAGCATAACACTGGACATATATCACCTAAATCTTCTGGGGAGAGATTTCTCCTAATATATTCAGTCAATATATAAATAGGTCAGCTGCATCCATAAACTACAAACATTCAGGCATCTTGTTGCTTTCATGCTGGTTTTCGTGTTATAATTCAGTAATTAAATTTAATATTTAAGGGTGTTTGAAACCGGTAACACAACCAATTAAGCTTTTTGTGAAAATGTCAAGTTATTTTTCCAAAAGGAAGTATTATTGGTTAGATTAGCTGAAAAAAAAAAATATATATATACATATCTATATCTATATCTATATCCATATCTATATCTATATCTATATCTATATCTATATCTATATCTATATCTATATCTATATCTATATCTATATCTATATCTATATCTATATCTATATCTATATCTATATCTATATCTATATCTATCTATATCTATATATGCACAAGATCCAAACCACTCTGTTTTAAAGCACTGCTTCATTTCTCTTCAGTGAGATGCACCACCATTACAAATTCTAAAGACAAGCAAATAAGACCCAGTGGTAGGTAAGGAGAGGTCAGAGTGGCCCTTAAGGTGTAAAGGATCGGTGGAGGGGAATAGAGAGTTGAAAGAGAAGGAATTACAAAAGTTCAAAACCACTGGTGTATAAAAGGCGCAAGGATGTCATAATTTCTTGATATACATGGGTAAGTCTGCCAGAGTCAGCTCACTGGAACAAAATGAAGATTGCCTATTGTTTCTGAAGAATATATTTTTTCCAATTCTATAAATTTAGAATTATTTCATTTTTATGACTTTTTTTTTTTCTTTTAAATTTTGGTGAATATTTCTGGTTCAGAGGAACTGAAATATAAGAACCTAGGGGCATAAGAAAACATGTACTCAGTAGGAGCTGGAGTAATTAGTAGTAAAGAAGTGATTGATTACAGTCTTCCTAAATTGCAGATGGACTTGTCTGGTTTCAGATGAAGTTAGATATATAGAAGTAAAAAAAAGTATGATCAGCCCTGTGATGAGTCTATGTCAGTGCATGTTTTCGGGATTAATGTAACAAAGCAGAAATGATGAAACTTTTAATGTGAAAGCTAAAATTCATACTTATTTAACTCTTTATTCTGGTCTTTAGGTATGAGAAAGAGCAAACAAATAATTTACCTGTAGGCCTTTTCCAATTTTGTGGATGCTCTGAGAAACAAAGGCGATATAAATACAACACAGAATGTCAGAAGTATTAACAGGTTTACCTCGGTATTGGTGTTTTAGCATCTTACCGATGACTTGTGACTACTTTCTGCTGTTGAATCCGTTTAAAAAGGATTTATTGTTTTGGAAAAGGTACCCAGACAAGATTATTGTTATTTCTTGTTCTCTGGTCATGCAAAATCGTTTTTCCATGCTGTTTCAGAAGACATATGGAAAAGGAAAGTCGAATTCCTCTGCTGAATGAAGCAGCTGTTTGGTGTTTACTCCTAATCACTGTTGTTGAGTGGACTTCACCTTAATTCACTGCTCTTGTCGATGCTGTCTCCCAAAAGGCACTCAAGTTTTTTTCATTCAACCCAAATTTCTAATGTATTATAGAAATTTATAGCAAATAAAGATATTCCCCAGATTTTTGTAGAGCCTTTAATATTAAGGAAGTTAACAGTAATGAAAATACTTAAAAAATGCATATTTATATTTTAGAATACATATTTGTCATTGACCTTGATAGTGTTTTCTGGGCTCCATGCCACAAAGCAGTGATTAATAAGTTTTTTGAGAAATATATAAAGGTATTATTAATCTCATCCCTATAAATGCATAACTCATTGCATTCGTTCCTGACATATACCCTAAGTGTTACTTAAATTTACCAAGTTAATTTATATTTAGATATTGATTATCTAAGTTTTGGATTTATTTGCCTCTTCCTATTTTCAGATGCTAAAATGTTACTTCCAGAAAGGCTTTTGTAATACTAGCAAAAGTTTTCCCCTATCTGCTTTGACAATTCTCAGTATCTCAATTATTCCCAGAGTTTGATCAAACTTGATGACTTATTTATAGGATGTTATTGTGCTTAGTGCTGTACAAACCATGGACTCTGTTCCAAAAACCTCTACTGTAAATCAGATCCAGGCAGCCCAGTTGAACACACCATACAATTGCTTCATCAGTTCCCATTGAATGATAAAATTTCTTTCATTATTTTCTCTTTATAACCCAAGAAATTCAAAATGTATGACTGTTTTGTAGTATTCATTCCATATCCTCCTTTCTGAAGAATGATATGAAGATTTGTTTAAACTGATAGCAATAACTACCTCTTCTGTGAATAAATTACACTTCCCATTTCTGAGAGGTCCTAACTCTTTTCCTCCTTGCTGACCTCTTCTTCTCCATGTACTTTAAAAAATTCTGATTTATCTCAAACCCTCATGCAATCTGCTTTTCATTTTCTACCCTTAATTTTCTTATCGTTTTTTGCACTCTCTCTTAACTTCATTCTCTAATCTTCTCAGTACTGCTGTGTAGCTGATGTTTTATGCTTCGTATTTCCTTTTTCCTTACTTTTGATTACATTTTGGACTTTTCAGCTCATCCTCATTGACTTTTCACTCCTTGTATATGTATTGCAAGATAGCACATGCAACCTTTGGGTTGCAACATTTTCCTTTTTTTTTTTTTCCTTTCTTCAGCTGTCAATATTTTTCCCTTAATGTTTTTATCATGTTAATTTTTCATCTGACATGCTACATTTCTCTAAAATGAGTAATCCTAAACATTTTGAATTTTATAATTATTACCGGTTTGAGTTGTATTTCTACTTTTGGAAGTGACTCTGGTGGTTTGAGTTCTTTCTTGAGTAGGCTTTCATGCCTCTAGTCAAATGATAATCTCAATATTTGTTATAGTTACTTTTTTAATGTATGCATAAAAAGGATGGGAAACCTTTCACAGAACAGCTTCAGTTTTGTTTTGTGTAACAACAATTGCTTTGCTAAATATAAACAAAATAATCCTTTTATATAAGGAAGCAGTTTTGTTGGTTCTGTGCCAGCTGAGAATTCCACTAAGCCAGAGGATCCTTGGGTATCGCATTAAGACAGCTCCATTGCCCATTCCTGTCTGCATTATATTTCCTAAATTTAGTGGACAGGTTAGTTCCTGTTGAAGCGTCTACCTCCAAACTGGTAAATAAGATGACAGTGGCTGTGGAGATCAGTGCCCATAGATTTTGTGAAGAATAATTGCTGGGAGTGGCAAGGGCTTGTGAATCAGCTTGTATGAGGAAGAATTAAAAGTAAAGATGCTAGAGGGTTAGGCAGAATTCCTCAGTATTATACACAGTTAGAGGTATTTTTTTTTCTATCGAATATTCATTTGCTGGATAGAGCTGTGATATATGCGTGTGTGTGTCTGCATACATGTATATGTATGCATAAACATACATGTGATCTTGGCAAGTTGGTGTTGGTTTGACAGAACTGAATATGCCTGGGCTTTTTCAGGTTTACAATCTCTAGTAATGTAAAACCATTAGACTAATAGAAAGTAAGCTGACCTTTTAATTAATGAATGCTTCGAGGTAGTTAAAAATGATGTTGCAGCCAAGTCTTTGGTCCCCCTCTACTCCTTCTGGGGTTGATAACTTAATTTTTGCTGGTGAGGGAAAAGTAGGAGTGTGAGTCAGCAGTGAGTATCTGAACCAACTGAAGCAGAAGACAATGGAGTGGTTATGTTAAGAATTTCTTGTTTAGGTTTCTGTCGAATGAAAGATGGTCCAAAATCTCCCTCTTCTGTGAGATGCGCACTCAGAGTAGATTTTAGCTCTAAGTGTTTATCAGATTTTCAGCAAATTGATTTGAGTGCTTTTGAACTGTACAAAATAAATGAGGCTTAAGAGTTCTGGATTAAATTTGTACTTGTATTGCAGCTGCAAATGGCTTCAGTATACAAAACTATAATTTTACAGGTGGTTAATCTGTAACATGGGCCAAGATTTTATTGCATAAAAATTAAAATCGAGAGACATCAAATACTGGAGCAGATGTCATATATGATTTATAGCTAGCTTTAAAAAATAGCATATTGAGCGGATCTGTTTCTGATTTAACATTGTTTCAGACTTTTATTAACATCAAAAAGGCATACAAGTTATGTAGTATCAGTAGGACTCTCAACCTGAGAGAAATACTGGGCAATCAAGTGTAAAACATTAACTTTACATGAAAATATATACCTAAACTAAGGTGACAGCATGAAATCTCTCTCTGATACAGTGCACTGGGTGGGGGAAGGGAGAATTGAAAATGAGGAAAGGAACAAACTGGACCCTTAGTGCCAAGCAGCACAAATTGGAGTTAAGATGAATAAGAAGAATCCAAGAGCTATTAATCGAAGCTCAGCACCTCCAGGGATAAATGATTCTTATGCCTGAAATAGATTTAACTCTCCCCAAACAGTAATCTCACTCCTGAACAGGAAATGAAAATAAAAGCAAGCTACCGACCAGGCAAGAGCAGTCTCTACCTTCTGAATATTGCAGTCACTCAAGACTTTCTAAATGTGTCTCTGTAAGTCCCCTACAACTGTAAAAATTTGGGAATGAGAATACCTGCATGATAATCTGTAGCTATTCAGGGATTTGAAAAAGGAAACCCCAATTTCTGAAACCTCATTTGTTTCCTGTGTCAGTATTCTGTCATTAATATGTAATCTATGTGTTGCGTAATTTGCACTGTACTTTCAGTAACTGTTCTACTTCCTTTGTCTCACTTAAAACTCTGCCAATTTGAAGACTGCTGAGAGTCACTGATTCAATTTTGTAATGGAGGAATTCTTAAAAGTGACTAATCAAAAGTTCTATCTAATGATTTATTTTTTTTAGAGAATGTGAGATATGACATTACTAATTTCAGTTTTAGCTTAGTTTTCAGATGCATTTCATTTAGTTGACTCGGCTCCCTCTTATTTTCTGATTTAAGCAAAACGAAACACGTTTAAAAGATGCAATACTAATTTTGGAGCTTTTAAAGAAGCTTTTGTCTTAGGAAGACAATGGATTATTTCAAAAAGGAGCAGGGTTACATGAATGCTGCTGCATTCTCCAAGTCCAACCCTGAAAGACTGTGTTTATTTAGCTGCTAAATGGGCCAGGGTGGAGGCAAGGATCTACTACCACAATTTTCTTTTAGTTCAGAGCTCTTTTTTGGAAAGGCTTCTTCAACCTCTCCTCAAAAACCTGTAGTGCATGTTTCGCTGTAACTCACATTACACAGATATTTTCCTGATTTCTCTGTTTCTTTTGGGATTTCATTGCTTCGGATAAATTTAGCTGCAGTGGATTCAGTGGCAAAATTTTGACTTCATTGGCAATAGGGTTTCATCTTCCAGTTTATGTTCTATAAACCAGTTTAGGTGCAGCTACTTTACTAAACTGCTGTAGTGCATAGTAGCCTGATTCTTCTCTTTTTCTTTTCTTGTGTTTATTTTCACTGGATTTGCAAAATTATTTATGTATCGATTTGTTTGTTTGTGCATCAGTATAACACAGACAGACTGATTCAGCCTGAGACAGAATTCCTGAGAATCTCCAGTTTTATGTGTTTTAGAATATGTGTCAGGTTTATGAAGTGAAGGGAAGTTTCTCTTACCTCTGGGGGATAGGCAAGAACCCAATGAACTTCAGAAGCAGATCTTAATTATTATGTTTCCTGGTTGTGTTAGACTGAAAATCAAGGGCTTCTCCACTTTTAACACTTGTTTTCAATCACCCATGTGTCTGAATTTGGAGCAAAATGACCTAGTATTATCTTCAGTTTGCTTTTTGTGAACTCAGCTATGTTTCCTCTTTTTGTGTACCAGAAGCAACTGCTAGACTTTCTAGAGAAAATTCTAGTGTACTGTAAAATGTGTATACACATGTTGTTCAGGATGCTAAAGCACTGCAGTAGTGATGCTTTTTGTTGTAATTCTCTTACTTTTATAACATTGTCCAACATTATTAGTGTGGGGGTTATTTTGTTTGTTTGTTTGTGGTTTTTTTTTTATGTTTCTGAGATTTGAAATGTTGTTTTAATAGAAATATCTAGTATCAGGTTTTGTTTCTGAGCAGTAGGAAGTTATATTTTTATCCCACATGCTTCACCCATTTAACTGCACTGAATTTCACCTCCTATTATTCAGTTCTTTGATTTCAGAAGGATTCTGGATTCTGAAACTGTTGCGTCTTTATTTTCCCAAATAATATCTTCAGCAAACTTCACCCCCCAGCCCATTCATCCATTCAAATAATTGATTAATATATCAGGCTATCTACTACCAGCCCAGAAACCTCTGGGTATCTTTTGACATCCATTCACCATGAAAGTGACCTCTTTTTTTTTAAACATTTATTCATGTGAGGACCTTCTCATCCTGTAGCAGCCATGGCTCATTTAGACCTTTTGGTGAGATCACTGTAAAATGCTTTTAGAATATCGAATAGCTTTTAAAATAGATCTTCCTTTTCCACAGCTTGCTCACCCCTCTTCAAATGCTTATTTAAGGAAGAGACATTTTAGTAGGTACATGAGTTTCTAATATGGAGTATTTATGTAGAAGGCTTGTTCTTAAAGAACTAGTCCATCCTCTCCACTGTGTGAATACTCCCTTAATTACTCATTAACAGAATTTTAAAAAAAAAAAAAAAAAAATATATATATATATATTTACTCACCATGCTGTTTGGAATACTTAAGATAGAAAAGTGAGACAGAGTACATTAATGTTCAAAGGTCTGTGACAGCAGTATTTATGCCTCTGTGCCTGCATGACTGGTCAAAGTCAGCTTTCCCTGAGGGATGTGGGACAGTTCTTAAAGTGTTTTCTCCTGGGGGAGTGCTGAGGACAGGGCTGTTTGGAGATTGAGCACTGAGCAGAGGGAATGAGAGAGGATAAAATCTGGCTAGAGATGTATAATGAGAACTTAAATATTTTGTATTGTTAACTTCAGTAAACTCTTTCAGTGAACTCACAAGAAAAATCCATGAAAATATCCCATAGCAACCAATACTCACTCACCACCTTTCAATAAAGCACTAACAATCCCTTTAAGACATTAGGTACCTTATTTTCGAAACAGTGATCATGTTTCAAGGCAGTCTTAGCTCTGATAGGAAATTTCATAATTTCTGCTAAGAAGTAATGGCAGAGAAACACATCTCTGATGCTGTATGCAGACAAAGCTGAAAGTTGTGCTCGAGAATAGTTCAGAAGTGTGATGTGCTTTCAGGCAAAGCTGAGCACAGTTTTCTGTATTTTGAGAGACTTAAATGCACATGCAAGATTATATTTATATGTCACTTATTTTTACAACAAATGAGAAATTTGTGCTGAATGTCAAGAGAACCACATTCTCTTTCAGGTCTACTCACAGACTGTCTCCACAAAGGAATTAAAATGTATGTTTAACGCCTTCCCAGACAATGCTTTAAAAAAGTGCTGGATTATCATGTTAGGTTAAAAGTCCAGAAAAAAAATATTTAAATCTATGTAAAACATATTACTTCTTAACCCCACTTGATGTAAAAACTGTAAGTATTTACTTCTATTAATACATTCAAACCTTTTTTTTTTTTTTTAACATGAAGCCACAGTTAAACAAGAATTTTAATTTAAATAGGAATTAAACCATTTCTAGAAGCAGTAAAGACAGAAAATGAAATGGCAAAGGCTACTGGAGAGTGTGCAGCAAGCTCTTCAAGTATGCATTAGGAGACCAACATCTTCCTGGACTGTTTGTTATAAGGAGTAGTGTGCTTACAATAATTAGTGTCCTGAACAACTCGGAGGCAATCGTGGACACAGCTGTTGTTGTTTAAGGTAGCAGGCACATCAATGGCAAGGCAGTAGGTATTGATTTGTGCAGTGACATCCTTCTAGCTATGTCATCTGAGTGAAAGAAGCCCCCAAATTAACCAATAATAAAGTGTTAGAAGTTGTAGTAGTTGTCTCTTGGGACTTGTTCTGGTTGAGGATAGATACCTCTCCTCTTCCCACAGCCATCAATCCTCCTTGAAGGATTACACGCAGGTCTACATTGGTCAAAAACAAAATGTGAAGTCCAAAAGGGTAAAGTAGCAGATTGTTGAATTTTATATATATATTGAAAATTTCCTCAGAGTATTCTGAAACTTTATCTATTAACATGCAATTTTTAAAATGTTAAAAAATGTGGATAAATTTTCCTCTTTAGGTATTTGAATACAGATGATTTAAATGTATAGTCCCATTTCCATCAAAATCAGATGTCAGAAATTGTTAGTTATATCAACTTGATTTTCTTACTGTTCTGATTGTACAGTCCATTTTTGTCATGGGCCACTGGCTATATAGTACATCAGCTGACTGTATGTAATAAAGGGTAACAGGCCTGGACATTGTTGATGTTAGAGCAGTAAAAAGCAGTGACCATAAATACTTAATCCACAAGCACATCAATGAGAAATTCTGTATTTAAGTAATAATCATATGACATATAAAATGTTAATCAAAGAACTTGAGCTCTGATTTGGACTTAAATTGTCCCATACTGTGGTGGCATTTCTGTTTATTTAGTAATATAAAACCTGCTTGTAATCAAACTTTTTACAGTTCTAGAATTACCTTTTTATAAATGTTATGTATTTGATAAAACATTACATGACTGCACTTGTTCTCTTCCTGTTTTCAAGTGGATGGGCAAAAAAATTCTTTTGACACATAAACTAAGTTTTACGCAAGCAAGTATTCAATATAAATTTGAAAAAGTGGATTTGTATTACCATTTTTGAGATCAAGATGCCAAGCTTTAGTTTAAAAACTGAAAGTATCTTTTCATATGAGTTATCTTAAATCTGGATATAGATTAATATTACCAAAACCACATAATTGCAAATATGATTGAGGTAAAACAAATATTTGACAAGTATCGATCATGTTAAAAAATAGTTATTTGCATTAGTTATTTTCTATAAATGTTCACTCTACAGAACAAATGTTTACTTCTTTATTTCTTTTTCTCATGGAGCTAGAGGAAAAATTAGTATCTGAGCCATGGCACTCAACATCAAGCACAAATCATCCCAATCAGGAGAAGGAGTTAAAAAAAAATCTTGTACATTTGTTGAAAGAAAGCCACAGAACTTGCAACATGTAGAAAGGTATGTAATCTTATATTTTCTTCTAATTCTGCTGCAATCAAGGTAGTCTCTGAGTAAAAACATGTTGTAAGTCATAAGGATTTTAGAAAATGCAACTGGTGGCTATTAACAAAATATAGCAATTTAAAAGAAATGCAACTGCCAAACAAGATCATTTTTTGCTGACATATTACTCATTTCTAAACAATGACAGAATGCTGAGGGAGGCTTTCTTTACATCTCATTTTCTGTGCCTTTTTTCTTTTCTATTTTAATAGACGTTTATACCAACTCTTTAAAGGCTGCTGTTGTAAAGCTGCTGTGAAGTCATAAAGAGATTTGGGGATTTCAGATTTAGAATCTTATTGATATCTTCATTGTGTTAAGAGACTTTGAATATGAAGGTTATTTATACACATTTGATGTTGCCCTTACAAGTAAATCTTGAAAACTAGAGTCCTTTTTCAGTTTTTCTCTTATACAGCAAGGATTTAATGCATTTATATCAAAGGAGAAATTCCTTGTATTAGATGAGAACCGAAATGCATGTTTATCCTACCAGGGTCTATTTTAGAAAAAGTAAATAGGATTTCCATCTGGCCAAGGTAGTTCTGGTTTTGTATTTTTCTGGAAGTGGCTTTTTAATGTTTTATTGTTGTCTAGCATTCTCTAGCACTAATCTTAGACTGACTTTGTAATTAATAGAAAGTTATTTCTTTTATGCAACTTCAATGTGCCTTTTTAGCAAAATATACAGAAAATCAGAAACTTTAATCTTAAAACAAGTTCTATAAGTTTTCAGAACCTGTTCACTTTTTACAGAGTCTTTACAATCCCTTTATGTTGTATAATGCTCCCTAGAAGGCAACAGAGCACACCACCCATTTCACTGATCCAGTCTAATGTGGCCGGGGCGCTACTCCATAGGTGTTACCGTTGAAGCTGAGCAACAAAAATCTGAAATGTTACATTTTTTTATGTGTAAGGAATCATTTGGTCATTTTCTAGGTGCAGTTGTGGTTTTGTAACCAAAGAGGTGGCATATGCTGTGAATGGGCAGCTGATGCTCACAGGTTAACTCAAAGTGAGCTCGATGTAGCTCTGTAGTAGTTTACTTCGAATGCTGAGAGCTGCAACATAATCTAAGAAAGGAGAAGCAGCTGAAGTAGTCTGCTAAGGAGAATGCACTTTGTGTCTTCCAGGAAGTTGAAAACATGGACAGAGTTAGTTGATGTTGGTCACAGAAAGCCACCATACTTGAGAGAAAAGAATGGCTACTGTCGTCTTGTTAATCTTGCATAACAAAAGAAAGAAACTGTTTAGGTAGAATGATTGTTGTTAAAGGGCTGAGAAACCTGGGCTTTTAGCTTTCAAGTGATTTTTGTGTAAATGAGATTTTAAAAAAAAATTCTTATAATGCCTTATTTATTTTTGTAATTCAGGGATGTATTGTCTCTTTGTATAAGCTGAACACTTAAAAATATAGTGCTAATATTAGATGAAAGCATTTTAAAAGTGCAAAGTGCAATTATGACCACACTTGAATCTTTAGTTTAAGTGTTTGTCAATTATAGTAGGGTACCTGTGTTGAAAACAGTCTTTTAATAAGGCACACATTTCATTTTATGCTGAATAAAAATTACCCTGCATTCCATTTTTAAATTAGTTGCTCCATGCCCTGTTGCATGGAGAAAGTGAAATGCACAGGCCTGTAGTGAATGAAGCTAATATCGTCTGTGTCTTTCACTGCTGGCTGTTACAAAAATCAATACAAAAACTTATGAGTGTTCTCAGTACCCAATTCAATAGAAAATATGTCCCGTTTCTGCAGCTTTTGCAACATTGTTTGAGCTTCCAGGGCATGGAGGTCTGGACACACTTTTTATTGAATCAGATCCTCAGTAATGTCTTCATATATTTTTAAAGAAAACTCAGAAGGTACACACTGAAATAAACAGTGAGAATTGTACAAGTCAATGGTTAGACTAGAAAGCTTGAATCAGGATGTGAAGACTGAAATCTATTTGGCTAGTAGCAGTTTCTCCTGAAAAAATATTGTATTTCTAGCAGGAGGTCTGCTATATTTGGTTGTATAAACTTAAAAGAATACAAACATAATACCTGTGGCACTGCCTAATTTTAAAAATATATACCCACCAATAAAACAGAATGTGATACTTATTTTAATAAAAATCATCATGGTTAAAAGTTCTTTCATGCCAACAGTACCAGAACATGTTCCTTTTTCCTTTTTCTTTTCTTTTTTTTCCCCCTTTCTGTTTGAAGCATTCCTTAAATATTTAAAAATATATTTTAACCTATTCTTATTTCTAGAAGTCTGGTTTGTGTCAGTTCCATAACTATATGGTGCCTGGAAGATATATGCAGTTTGAGAGAAAGTGGTTGGCTAATGATAAACATAAGATGAAAGTGATGCTTCTAGGCAGAGAATCAAGGAAATTTCTGGAAGGCCAACCTCCCTGTCAGCTGAAGACATCAAAACATTCAGCTGAGAAGGAAGCCCTCGTTTCCTTTCATTGTCTTTATACACAGTTAAGGTATTCAGCAAGCAGTAGTTTGTGGAAAATTGTCTTCTGCCTCCTCATCTGCATGGACTGAGGCAAAAATTTGTAACACTTCTAATGGCTGGGTAAGAATAACATAGACTTCAAAGATGTCCTCATTTGCAAACAGGTGGAAATTGATACAGAGTCCAGTCATAGCCATGACTGATGTGAGAGAAGTACTGCTGTGACTTGCTGACATAAGATTCAATGACTACGTTAAAATAACTGCAAATTTTTCTTGCAGTGGCCAAACAGAAGTACTGAAGAAGCAGACATTGTGACTTCAGAAAGAATCCCAGTGCTATCAATACTCATAATGGATCTCTGTTTTCTGGCTGCTTCATTAGGTCATATTGCTGATGTAAAGAAAGTACAGTTCAACTTCAAGAACTGAAGCAATTTGTTGACATCTTCTTGATTGATTTTCATAGTATTAGCAGTACTGTTGATAATGATGTATATTTGAAGGTATCTTTCTTTCTCAGGAAAGATGTAATTGACAGTACTCAAAAAAATTTCATAGAATGTAGATGTTTCAGAGCTAGTAGGGTCCCCTTGCTAGCAGCTAGTAAAACATTCTGACATTCAGTAGTGGAATATGTTGTTCAGTATATTTAAGAAATCTGAAAAACATATAAGTTTTTTACAAGTTTGTATGAGGGACTTGTAATTTTCTTTTTTCTTGATGTGCTATTTTTTCCTTTCCTCTTGTTGAAATACTTGATCACTAACACAAAGACAACATTTGGTTGGGTGGTCAGTGCCAGGATGGTAAAGCACTGGAACAGGTTGCCTAGAGAGGTTGTGGAGTCTCCACCCAACTGGGCAGCATCCTGGGCAGTCTGCTTTAGCTGAGACTGTGTGAGCAGGAGAGTTAGGCTAGAAGATCTCAAGAGGTCCTTTCCGGCCTCAATCATTTCATGATTTTTTGGTTGCTCCTCACAGTTACTATAGAGGTTGAAACATAATTTATGCCAAAATGCATTAGAAGTTTAATAACTCTGGTTTAAAGACAGTGCATGTCAAGATGTCATATCATCTGCTCTATACCTTCTGCAAGTCAAGTAAATGGGAATTATTTCATATTCTACATAAAATGGACTATGATTGCTTCAAGGTTGCTTTTCTTAGGAGATTTTTTGAAATGATCTCAGTGTCCATCTGGAATTTCCGAAGAAGAATGCAAATAGTTGATTGTATAGATATGAATAGTTTTGCAGGGAAACTTTTCATCTACAAAATTACATGACTTAAACTGGACAATTAGCAAAAGTGTCAATATTAACAGTTGTTCTAGTGGAGATAGATCATTCTTCAAAGGACTCATTCACTCTTCACAGATCTGGTTCTTTAGATATACAAACTCTTTCTTTAGATAAAACATGAATAATAAAAATAGAAGCAATCTCTTTAAAAACAATTACTGTGGGTTTTTTGTTTTTGTTTTGGTTTGGTTTGGTTTGTTGTGGTTTTTGTTTGTTTGTTTTTTCCTATTTCCTATTTTCCTTATTCATGTGAATTATGCTATTTATTCTTCATACATACACTGTGTGAACCCATCGTTTTCTATGACTGTATGATATTCAATATCTAGAATAGTAGAAAATAGGTGGGGAAAAAAAAAAGGAAAAGAGTCCCAGCAGATCAGAAGCTGACCTGGCAGATGTGTGTATCTTCTACCTGTGGGAGTGTGCACAGTGTAGTAACATTTTATGAAACTGCAGTGGCCTGAAAAAAAAATGTGGTGTGCCAGAGGAAGAAAGCATGAACAAGCTTACTAGTGTATCTCCTCCTTAGCAGTTTAGAAATCTATTCCTGAGAAATTATTTTGTTTGCAAGAGTTTCTTTGTACCTCCTACAGCAAACTATTGTTTTTTCTGTCATCAATGATCCTTTTGTTTTTACATCTTGCAATTTGTTTTGCGTTGTCACTTATCACTGTCTTCCCACTTCCACTAAGTAGTTAAAGTAAAAATAACATAGCTAACATACCTCTAACATTAAGAACAGCACTACACACCAAAACATACCAGCAATTTTCACACAATTTTTTATCAAATAAAACCAATATATTTTTGGAAGAATAATTTTAAAGAACAGACTATGCAGTCAAGTTTTCTAACTGATTGGAGAATTTTTCATTTCTGTTATGACCTTGAAGTTGGTGATGCCTGGAATGCCCCTCAGACCATGTCATGGGTGCTCTAGTAAAGATGTATTGTTAGATCAGTTACTAAAAGCAATGGAACATCTGATCCTACCCTTGAAATTAACCAGGAAAAGTAGGTCAGCACACCTTCATCTGACACAATGAAGTATTATGCTCTCAATGACCCAGGAAGGAAAGCACTAATGATTGATGGGAAGAGATATTTAAATGAGAAAGTTGAAACACACTAGAATTAAGCACGTCAGAATGATCAAGGAACTCTAGACAGCCAGGTGACTTCAGATAACAGCAGTTTTGACCAAGCCTTACATGAGTTTATTCCCCCTGCAACAACAGTCATATTTATCATGAAATTAAAAAGGACTTAGGCTTCAAAGGTCTAACAATCTTTCTAAAAGGTAGTTGTTTCTTTCCTTTTTTTTTTTTTTTAATATATTTTTTGAAGACTATTTGGCTTTCTTTGGTTATCATAGTCTATATCACAGAATCGTAGAATGATTTGGGTTGAAAGGGACCTTAAAGATCATCTAGCTCCAACTCCCCTGCCATGGGCAGGGACACTTTCCACCAGATCAGGTTGCTCAAAGCCCCATCCAACCTGGCCTTCAACACTTCCAGGCATGGGGCATCCACAACTTCTGTGGGCAACCTGTTCCAGTGCCTCACCACGTTCACAGTAAAGAATTTCTTCCTTATATCTGATCTAAAGCTATCCTCTTTTGGTTTAAAGTCATTACCCCTTGCCCTATCGCTATATCCCCTTGTGAAAAGTCCTTCTCCAACTTTTTTGTAGGTCCTCTTTAGGTACTAGAAGGCTGCTATAAGGTCTCCCTGGTGTCTTCTGCAGGCTGAACAACGCCAGCTCTCTAATCCTATATTCACAGGAAGTGTGATCCAGCCCTCTGATGATCTTTGTGGCACTCCATGTCCTTCTTATGTTGCGAGCTCCAGAGCTGGATGCAGTACTCCTGGTAGGGTCTCACGAGAGGAGAGTAGAGGGGGAGAATCACCTCCCTCGATCTACTGGTCATGCTTCTTTTGATGCAGCCTAGGATACATTTGGCTTTCTGGGCTGCAAATGCACATCGCCGGCTCATATTGAACTACTCGTCAATCAACACTCCTGAATCCTTCTCTTCTGGGCTGTTCTCCATCCACTCTTCACCATATGTGATAGAAAGGCTGTTGCCATCTCTTCTGAAAATTTGAAATCACTAAAATTGGTGTCAGAAAGAATTTTGCAGGTTGTCACTGCCATAAGATTTCAGAAAAAGTTTTCTCGTTGTGTGTCAGAGGCATTATTCTTCTCTGAATACAAAACGAATTGAGAAAATTAACAGTGTTTGTGGCAATACAAGAATATCAGGATGTAAAGCAAGTATTTTTAAATTATTTTATGGTCAGAAACTCACCAAATGTTTAGAAACCACTTAGAACAGCTGTTTTGGTTGTATGTAGGCAGCAGTGCTGCCTAACTGTACTCTAGGAAAGGCATTATAGAAATACTACATTGTTTTTTCCTTTCGTTTTCATTAGCTGTAAATTAAAATGCAGCATACTTGGTAGAAACAGACTTTGGGGGAAGATGCTATATGTGTTCAAATTATTGTTTAAAGACTCTGAGAAATCCTTGTCTGTGAAGGCAGAATGATTTGATGATAACTTTCTACATCAACAGCAAGACAAAAAGTGTGTTTTTGCTGAAGTGTGTTACAGATTATGTAATGCCTTTCCCATCTTTATTGGACAAGCAGCATAAGCGAAGAAGGAGGGATCTTGGCAGCCTTTTATATGAGTGACAGACTTATTTTTGCCAAATCTGAAAAGAAGACTAAACTTGAACTTGCCTTTTCTATGGTAGGTGCCAAAAGTAATTCAAAAACTCAGCAACAGTACTTTGAGTAGCCAGGGATTTTAAGTAGTTAATGTATTTGCAAAATTGGGGCTCAATTGTTTTCAATTTAAGTGACCTAGTTTCCTTATTCAGCAATTAAAGGCACATCTGCCACAGGATATTTATAATTTAGAACTAGAAGTTTACTGCATCAACTATTTCTTGGACTACTCAAAAGAGAATTTACAATGTGCTGTTTCTCTAAAGAAGTCTCTATCGAGGGAAACATTGCTTACTTCACTGAGCATTTAAAATGGGTATATAAGAAATATGAAACACCTGTATAGAAGATTAAACTGAAAGTCCTAGAGCTTGAATGACTTTTTTTTTTTTTTCCTTTTGTGAAAATGTATGACTTTGGTGCTAGTCCTTACAAGAATCTGATGTAGAATTCTTCAAGTTTATGTTGTACTTCATTCAGTGTTCAATGCAGACAAAAGAAGTGATTGTGAGCAGAAGTTAACATTCTTTGCTGTGTACTTATCTATGCTTTAAGCAGTATCTAAGGGCAAATCTTCATTTTGGGAAATAGCTGGGGCAACTGATTCACTGACTCTGCTGAGCCCAAGCCCTATGAACTACAACCTCAAGAATAAATTGCTTTCATAGACTACGATTTGGGTTCTGCCAGGTATAATTAAAGTGTTTTGGATCAGTTTCCTTCCACCAGTCTGCTGCTTCTCCTTACATCCTTGGCCCTTAATACAGCAAAAGGTGTGTTAGTGAGCTTATTTTCTCTTTTCAGAAAACCTGTTAAAGCTAGGGGAAAATGATTCCAAATCATACTGGAAGAAGTTCTGAAATATTTCATGAAATTATTTTTTCATATCTGGTGTATTATTATTTAATTTTTCTTTTTAGTAGATTTCTATGTTCACTTTTCTTTTTCTTATATCAAAACTAGCAAAACTCTTGCTATCTGAACTAAAATAAACAACTCAAAAATGCAATGGTTCTGTGTGTGGGTAAACATACTGCATTGATTAGTCTGAACTAACATAGTGATTTTACATAGGCCAGATGAAACTCATTGATGTTTTTGAACAACACCCTGTGAAATTAGCTGTACTCTACATACTTAAAATATTTAGTGCCAGCCTATGCATTTATATCACTGAATAAAACACATCAGAGTGAGAAAGGCAGCAAGTCTACCTGTCCTTTTATTTTGTCACTGAGGTAAGCAGGAATATTTGTAAATTAAACCAGATTTAAGCCTCTCATCCTAAAGGACATGCACCCATTTAAAGTATGAAGACCTCTTAGCTTCCACAGTTGGCATCTTCTTAAAAAGCTGAAGACACTGTTGTTATAAGTATTTAAGCAACTGCAGTCTGTGATATTATTAGTCAGTGGAAGAAATGGACATCAAAACCTTGACCTGTGAAAAGATCTCAAAAATAACTTGCAGAGTGTCTTTCTGAAGTAGGTATATTTTAAGATTGAAAAGGGATGTTTCTGGATGTATATATACTTTTTTTTTTTTTTTTTTTTTTTTTAAGAAACTTCAAAACATATAGCTCTAGTAGAATTCTTATGTTCTGATTATCTGCCTGAATGCTTTGTGGAACACTTTCCTTATGTATTGTATATGATACAACAAAAATGTCACCTGGAAATTATGATTTGGTTTGAGGTTTGTCAGGTAGTTCTTAAGAGCATAAAAAAAATGGTGTACTAAGCACTACAAAGATCAGGTTGTAATTAGGGATGTCGTGCTTGGAGTACTGATTAATTTCAGGCAATGATTTCTCAGTACACTGGAGATACAGCATAGTTCTTAGTATAATTAGACTTTGAATGTCAAGGTTGTGATCAATGAGAATTAAAAGACCATTTGCAAAAGCTATATTTATACATTTTATACAATCAGGTTTTTATTTTCTTTAAATATGTCAAAGCCTAAGGTATAAAAAATGTCAAGATTCTATGCTAGCACTATCATAAACTACTTTTCTTCTTGCTTTATATAATAGTTATATAATAATTTTAATTTTACGTATAAAACAAAGTTTGTTTGTGTTTAGTTTCTTTGTATTTAGTTTGGCAGGTGTCAATTTAATTAATAATCAACGAAATGACATTCTAGATTTGCTTTGGATAGCAGTTCAATACATTCTATTGATTTTGTATTATTGGACTAGATGTTGTCATCATTATTACTGTGTGCCATGCTTCAGGCAGGATTTGAATTAACCAGTAGTATTTCAGTATAGGGAGTTTTTGCTTTTCAACATGGAAGTTGTAATATAGTTTATCAATAAACTATTTTTATATTGGTTTTTTTGGTAGGCTTTTTTAAAACATTATGTATTAAAATTATTCAAAATAAAATGCTTCCAAATGATTAGCTTATTTATATACTGGGATTTTTTGTTTCCCTTAAAGCTCTACTACATTTTCTTCAGCATATAACACTAATGTAATGTTAGCTAGTATTTTAACGTGATGGTTGAGGTTAGAAGGTTGGTCATGTGTATTAATCTTTATTAAGAGTTAAAAGCAGTGCACTATTCACAGTTAGGTCAGTTACAGGAATGTATCCTGCACCAGGGAGCTATGGAAACTGCTCTGGAAGAAAACCAGTGTCGGCATGGACACGGGTGACAATGGAGAAATCCTGAAGTATGTTCAAAACCTCTATAACTCCAAGAAACTGGACAACTTGTATTACATTTTACCCATCTGTGGTTCCCTCAGGAGACAGTCTTTTCTTGCAGAAGTGACAGAATTTGAGAATAGTATAGACTTCTCTCTGCTTTCTATCCAGAAAGAAAAATTTGTTTCTGTTGAAACTAGTTTTGTAAGGAGTACTGAGCCTTAAACCTGTATAACTACTAGGCTAAATGAAAGGCCACAGATATTCAACTCTGAACAGTGGTTTATTCTATATCAATCTGATTATTCTTATGACTAATGAAGACTGTAAAGTCTATTGTGAGTATGGAAGTGGCATATCAAGTGCATTTGTTTGCAACAGGGTTCAGATTAGACTTAGCTCTTTGAAGTGTTTACAAGGGTTTTAGAAAGAGATGGAGACTCCAGGCTAAAGCTAAAATTTTACACAACATTACAGAATGGTTGAGGTTGGAGGGGACCTTTGGCAGTCATTTTGTCCAATGCTCTGTTCAAGTAGAGTCAACTACAGCAATACTGTAGTTAGTCTATAGTAAATGTTAGTCCGTAGCAAATTTTTGAGAGACTAGAAAAATACAAACTGAAAAATTGCTGCTCTGTAACCTGCCCAGACCCAACAAAAGGGATGAGAAATTGTGGAAGGAACTTCCCCATATCTCCCTGTTATGGAATATATGTTTACTTTCACAGGGTGTTTGTGGTCAGGTGGACATGCAAATGTGATCTGCAAGGCAAAAACATGTGGCTAAATTAGGGGAAGCCATTCTAAATGCATGTCCGAAGAGGTACTAATATAGAAAGACCTGCTTTTCAAAATGGATTAAAATATTTGATTAAAGTAATAACACGTAGTCACTTTAGAGGACTTTTTCCAAACTTTGCTTCATATGAATTTTACATGTTTGACATTTTGTTTTGACAATTAATCTAATTATACCAATATGTCACATTAAGCAATAATAATGAAACATGATGTATTTCAGCAGAATGAGTAATCCTTATGGCATGTCAGATCCAACATACTCCAAATCAGAGTCCCTTAAAACATTGTGATTAAAACCTCTATTTGAAAGAGCTTCCCCTGCTCAGGTTATTGTATTTCCCATCACTATTCCTTCTGTTAAGTAAAACTGGATCTTTTACAACCTGCCATTCCTGACTCAGCTTTCCTTCTAAGTCAACACACAAGGGAAAACAGAGATGTGCGAAATCTCGGGTAAAGTTAAGAACAAAACATCCTTTTTTACTTGTATCTTTGGCCACTTCTGAAAATACACATTTGGAGGCTTAAAGGAAACTTAATTGCAGTAGCAATTATATTTCCTACACTTCTCTAAGTAGTCAGGATGTTCTACTCTTAAAAGCTGGGGCCAGGAAGACGAAGTTGGAGACCTTTCATGAGTGAATCTTGTACAATGAATTGCAAACTACTGTTGGGATAGATTTTTCTTTGAGCAAAAATCTCATTAATGAGTCACGTCAAGCATTTCTGGAATAAGTTTTATTTTCTCTTACTCCAAGCAGCTGTAGCTAAAGACAAAACAAATATTTCTGCTGCAGCATCATAAGAAAGAGCAATAAATAACTTAATGCTGTTTTAAGAAAGAGTTGTGGTTTTTTTGTTTGGTTTTTGTTTGTTTGTTTGCTTTTCCAGGCCAGAATATTTAGATATCAATTTGGGAAAATAATTACTTGATACTATTTTCTGCTTGTTAATGTGGAGAGGTATGTGAATCCTTGTATTTCTCATTTGCATGCCACTGTCACTAAAAAATACAAGAGTTGTGCAATTTATGGAAGACGGTGAATTTTCTCAGCTTCAGGAACTCTGTTGATATCCTGAGGGTTCATCTAGTTTGATGATGAGTCTTTTTGCTGAAGTAGCTTAGGAGAACCTCTGTTTGATGGCAGTGTCTTCCCTGACTTTTTTGAAAAGGACTTTGTGACCTAGTTGCAGAAGTGTTTGGTTTAGAAAAAAAGGTGTTTGAAGGGTTAGCTACCTTATTAGCTGAACATTGCTACCCTTAATCCTAATGGAAGTTTTATACACACCTTAGCAGACAAGTGGGTCACTCTGCTGAGTGGATTTCAGGCTCCTCAGAAAGTGATACTACAGCAAAACCATAGTATTAACCAAAATAACTGCCAATGATCATCATAGGTCTTAACACTGTGTGGAATGGGCAGGAATCCTGGCAACTTCTATTCTTTCTCTGCTTCTTCTTCTGCAGATAGTCCTTCTTTTCCCAAGACATTGTTTCATAGTAAGAGGAACCTCCTGTCCACTGACGGATCTCAACTAAATATTAATTGAGAACTTAATTAAAAATAAAACACTGAGTCTGTGAACTCTCTAGTTTGAAATCTTGCTGTACATGTGCAACGAAAGAGAAGGTAAAGGACAGTACCAAGGAGGACAATGAATGCTGAATGTGAGATTACTTTTTGCAATGTATTTTACTGAAGGTGTGTGGGAATTCATTGAAATGCAAGCTGACAGGCACCTGCTGTAAGGGGTCATTTTTTTGAATAGGTTATGAACATAAATGAGGTAACCTATGCAGAAGCCTCACTTTCAGTTATATAAGTGGATAAACCCGGTAGCTATCACCTTTGCTCCCCAAATTGTGTGCATAATTAGTTAAAATCCAAGCCTTTTCAGAAGAAATAAGAATACTTTTTTTTTTTTTTTTTTGCAAACCGGTGTATTGTTGAATAGAACTGCTTGTGCAAGTAAAGGATATTTTTCATTATTGTTCTTTGTATAAGTGACAATATTCCTATCTGATTTTATTACATTAAAAAATAACTCTGGAAAAACCTAGACAGCACAGATTGAAGTGAGATGTGTGTAAGTTCCTTATGTGCTGACAAAGTGATGAAATAATGTTAATTACAGATATTCATAAAATATATCTATAAGTCTATTAGACATATGAATAATTCTAACTCTTTTGGAAGCAATGTGATGTTTGATTTATTCTGTCTTCTGTATATTCTAGTATGTGAGCTGTTTCTGCATGTATAGTTGGTTACTGAAATTTTGAGACAGATCTTTTTTCCCCTTTACTTGCAACTGGGGATTAAGGGCACCTTTTCCTTTTCATTGTATTGCTTGAGTTGTGATTTTTGTGGGTGTCATAAGCATGTTCTTTGATTCATTTTTTAATATTATATTTTTACATGGCCGTATTTGCTAGCCAACAGCTATATTTCAGTTTATCACCAGACCTCCTTCTAAATGGAAGCACTTTATAAAACAAGTGAAATCACAATACCCAATCATTCAGAAATATTGGGCTACTTCAAATTTTTATAAGCCCTTAAATTTGGAGGTGATCAGGGTTCTGAGTTTGCATTGCACAGAATAATTTAAAATTATTGGAGCACTTCACATATTTTTAAAACCACTTCAGTTAGGAAATGATGGGGTTCTAGAAATATGTGGCATATAAGGGTGTAAAATTATCAGTGAGCTTAAGTGCTTCATTGTGAAAGTGATCAAGGTTCCTTGCTTGCAAATTGCAAAGCAATTGAAAATTACTGAAGTGCTTCAAGTGGTTCATGTTGTTAGAAGAGTTTTAGTCTCTCTTGCTCAAATACTCTTTAAAATTGTGAATGTCTCAAATATTTTTCAACGTTGAGTATGCACTCATTATCCTGCTTTTCCTTATTTTGTGTTGTTGGGGTTTTTTAGTTCATAAGATTTATCTTGCAGAAGTCCTGAAATTAAATAAGTAAATTCTCTCAAAATACTTTCATTTCAGACATATAGGAGCTTTGCTAAATTTAATTGTGTTATTGCTCCTGAAGAAAACAGTTTAAGAAATAGTTTTAATATCAATATTGAAATCTGAAATCTGAATTCATGCCTATATCTTTCACTCTTTATAGAGTACTTTCCATAGGTATCTTATTTAATTTAAAATTTTAAGAGATATGCTTTCTGTTAGTTTAGGTTTTAATTTATTTGAAATTATTTAGTATTACTTTTAATGTTATTGTGGTTTTTTTTAAAAATTACCTTAAATATATTGTATTTTTCTTCTTCCTTTCTTGTGTCCTTCCCTTCTACTCTTTCTGTCTTCAACACACACACTGCACAAACCACTGGTATATCATAATTCATTGTCTCGCAACTCATTCTCAGTACTGTGTTTTGGTAGAACTCACAGTGGGTAGAATTTTGAGCTGGATTTATCATCCACACAAGAGAATCATAACAGTTCTATATTTTAAGAAGGGAAGAAAAAAAACTATAAAGTGCATCATTCTGCAATGCATCGTTTCTGTACATTGAATTTATGACTGTAAGAAGGAAATCGCTTGTGTTATACAGGTATTCTATTGTGTGCATTTAAAAATTTAATTCAGTCCCTACTGTGCTATTTGTTTTACTTAACTGTTTTCATGAACTTTGCTTATTTCAAGTCTATATTTCCTTACCTTATCTCTATTATGAACTGTTCCCTTCACCCATTTGCCTCTTTCAAAATTGAAAAAGAATCTATGCACCTTGCTTTGTTATTATTATTACTTTATTTTAGATCTAACTAGAGTTGCATGGCAAATTGCTAAAACCAACAATTATATGTGTTTGTCTTTACCTGAATATTGCACATAGAAACTGTATTAGTAAAAAGTACTGTTTTCTGAAGAATGAAGTGCTTGATTTAGCTAGGGTTTCAAAATATCTCCGCAACAGGATGATATTTGTTTTAACTGGATGATCACAGCCTCAAGAAGCAGCAACTAGCAAATACTTCCAATAAATATTTCAGTTTTTTTAAAGATCAAAATGAACATATTACATTGTTTAGCTTAATATTGCATTCATTTTCATGTCATTATTTCGCTTCTAAGATGATACGCAGAAAAGCATAATTCCTAGGAACTGATATTGTCTGCTGATTTGAATTGACTGTTTGGAAACTGTATTTATAGGGCTTGTCATTGCTTTGTGAGAATTTTAAATTCTAAACTGCCAAAAGGTGCTTATGATGTAAGGAAGGTTTGGAATTAAAAAAGTGTCATCTTGTATATGTTAAATACAGGCTGTCATGAATATTACTCTCCAACCTTTGTATAACCCATGCAGAATTAAAATAAATAATTTTTATCTTAGAGAAGCACATTAATATTGGCTACAGGTATATCCATATCAATAGCCACTATTAATATTTTTGCAATTGTGGAAAATGAAATGGTCATTACAGTTACAATTGTTGGGATAAAGAAGACAGATATCTATAGGGATTGAAAAGACTGAAATCTGTAAACATTAATATAGAGATTGTTTACAGTGCTGACATTTGTCAGAGACAGAATTTTCTGCATATTACAATAAATCATGTCTTATTGTGCAAGTATGTGGCATCTATTTTTCAAGTCAGGTATTAAATGTGATCACAAAGAAAAGGATGTTTGTACCTGTCCTTCATTTTTAAAAGACCAATAAAATATAAAACAAAACAAAACAAAACAAAACAAAACAACAAAGTTTAAACCTTTAAACAGGCAAAATAACTGAGATTTTGCAGGGGAAAGATATTAAAAAATACCTAAAAAGGAATGCTGCTATCGTAACTTTCTACTGTACTACTATTGTCTTTTCATAGCAGATATATATTAGTAAGGGAAAGCACTATATGAAGGATACAAATGTCTGTGTTTGGACTGAATATGTGCTGTATGCGTAACTGCAGCATTAACACCACGCTCTGGGAGGTGGAGGTCAAAGGAATGAGAGGGCTCAAAGTGGCTACCAAAGTAATACAAAAGAAATCCACCAGGGCTACTGAGCTCAGACTGGCTAAATTCTCATTGCAGAAGCTGGAAGACAGTTTTGTGTTCCTCCTCTCTCCCCCCTTTCTTTTTTTCTTCAAATCTACATGAGGATTGATACTTCTCAAGGTAGACTTGATCTTGGTGAGGATGGCCATTTTCAGGTGGTACTTACCAGCAAAACAAATAGTGCATAATCAGTGCCTAAGGCGGTTCCTTGGAAGTCACTAATAACTTCAGACGTCTCATAAATTTGCTACTTGAAAACAATCTCCGTTTCACATATGTGAGCATGTATTTCTCTAATTTTCTTATACATACCAAATTGTTCAAATAGTGTGACCTAATTATTTGTTGCAGTGTTGCAATCCATCTCTTACGTTGGTAAATGTTAGAACTGCTTGGGGGGTCTGAAACAACATTCTAGAAAAAAATAAACTATTTTATAAATACAGTCCATATGACCTGTTCCTTGGAAAAGTAGATATACGGCTTTTCACCTAACAAGCACATATACCTGCTAAGGCTGATGCTTAAATTGGTTTATGAGCAAGTACAAATGTACATATGTAAAAATGCTCATAAATTCTTTTGACTGGGGACGTGTGTATGTTGAGGCTTTCTGTTTGTATATTTTGGATTTTGTTTTGCTTCTTTCTTATTTTTAATCAAAAATTGGTTGCAGGCCTGTTTGTTGTTGTTGTTTTGTTTGTTTGTTGTTTTTTTTTCTTTTGTTTGTTTGTTTGTTTTGTTTTGTTTTGTTTTGTTTTGTTTTGTTTTGTTTTGTTTTGTTTTGTTTTGTTTTGTTTTGTTTTTTCCCTCAGATCCTTCTGTTATGGTTGTTCCTCCATATTGTAACTGAGGGACTTGAGTGAAGGGATTCAACTCTTTTAACACTTCAACTAGAGGATGATGAACTGTTAGGTATAGAGACAGCCTTCTAAAGAAAGGGAAGAAGAAGAGATCTTGCTACACTGAAAATATTGTTTCCTTTACCTTCTCTTTCAAATTCAATTCATTTGTCAACTGAGCACTATCATGAAAACCCCAGGAGTGGGAAATAGCAGTGGCCATTGCAAGAGGGGCTTATAATGAAATTAGAGGATTCAGAAATGTTGATAATCCTCCTATATTTTATTGTATTTCTAAAATATCTATTTAATGGCTAATCACAAATGTCTTCTGCAGCCCTACCTAGCATGTATAGGCAGTGTTTTGTGTCATCACACCTTTGAAACAGTAAAAAAACCCTAAAAAACCACAATGGTTTGGCATATACTTCCTTTTGTGCTTGATTTTGGATACTGAAGTCAGACCTGAGTACTTTTTTCCACAAATAAACTAGTGGTTTTATTTATTTCTGCACATAATTTATCGTGAGGCACTTGCATTTCCTAAAATATGTTACTATATGCAGCTTCCCAAAGTCTGTTTACTGAAAATGTCTTACTCAAGATTTGGAACAGCAACTAGTTGTGATTGCTCAGAAAACATCATTTCTGACTCCATTATCAGACAGAAAAAATCACAAAAAGTCTTGGAATCTTCATTTTCTTTGGCAAATTAATAGCTATAAGATTTTAAAATTGTGAATTTTAGAGAGATTACAAATTCAAATGGCCTAATGTTGGGGAATGAAATACATTAATTTGGGTTAGAGTCTGTAGGTAGAGCTATAATAAACTTTTTATAAAAACTAGAGAAGTTATGTAACTTCTGATAATTATGTTGGCTGATAAGTATGATAGGTATGTAAGTTCACTAAGTGATTCACAGATAAAATGCTGTAAAGGTGTAACTTTTTAATACAAATTTTACTTAGTAATACTGAAAGCTGTATTAACGCTGTTTCAATAACCTGAATTCTCTATAAATTTTAGTTCTATTTACTTAATTGTGATTTTTTTCATTCTTATTTATTTCTCAGGACACAGTTATTTTTATAGCCTAATCAAGGCAGTGTTGTAGGAACTCAAAAAAGTTTTCCCATTAAATTTATATATTAGTATTTTTTTTTTCCTTAATCCCAAAACCTCATCATTATGCAGTGATTCTCACTCAACTGTTCTCCTACAACTCGATAAATGCAGTACTATATAAACTATTGGGAACTTCTTTTGAAGGAGAAGGGAGCAAAAGACACGAATGGATAAGCAGGCTGTGTTATGTCCCCCGACCATAACATTGGTTGTGCTTTTGTGCATCTAACTCTATGGGGATCCAGCAGCATCCAACTGCACCCTCACATATCTGGGATATGTAGCATTCACGATACTGGTAAGATCGCGAAGTACTGGTGTTTGCGTATAAGATCCTGGTACCAGCCACAAGCATGCAGGAACCTATCTGGGATATAGGAAAGTGTCCAACTGGTATGTCTTATTTAAAAGACTGACCCAAGTAGTCTTCCCTTGATTATTTACCCTAAGACAGTGATGATACTGCTTCTGCTAATTATAAAAGAAAACACTGGTATCCTACTGACCAACACAATCTGTAAATCCTGAGATAGCAGGGGATGTGGACAACTTGCCAGCTGGCCTTTTAACTGTGTGGCTGATGGCCAGCTGCTGTGGTTGACTATTCACACAGAAACACCAAGCCAAACTGTAACCCTGCATCTCACATTTGCCTTTATGAATGTTGCTTTCTCCTGAACATCCACTCAAAGAACTAGCAACTGGGCATGTCATAACTGAATCTAAAAGTCTTCTAAGAATATTTTCTGACTCAAACAATTCAGTTATTTTCCTACTCTAGTGGTAATAACTTAAGGTAACTGCACATTTTACTCTTAAATTGTTTATTCTCAGAGTTAATGGTTTTTATCAGAAGAGTCATTAGTCCCAGTTCTTCCATTCATATTCCTGTTTGCAAACAACAAGTCACAGCAAGTAATATGATTTGGTAGTGAACATCAGGCCACTGGCTTGCCTTTAATGTGAGTTTTCCAGAGAGTTATTTTTAGTCTCTTTGGAGTCTGGAAATTATTTACAGTTGCTAAATCATTTCTCACCTACTTTTGCTCCTCACTCTGCCTGCATCATGCCCTTTCCCACATCTCTAGGGCCAAGTGCAAGACACCCCTCAGGTTGAACCTGCAGAAGACAGTCCTTTCACCTTTCCTACATTTGGTCTTGCTTTCAGGAGACTTTTCATCTCACAGCAGGCAAGGACTCCTTAAATGAGAGCTCTGAGCACTTTGAAATAAAATCTGCTTTGATAACATATTAAACAAATAATAAAGACCTGCACCAACTAGTACCCTTTTCAAAAAATATCTAGTCTTATGCACCACAGATTTTCTGAGTGTAATTGTCCTTTATGCAAGAGTGCAGTGATGACCCGATCAGGAGTTTTTGAAGCTGAAGTGATTTTAAGCAGAACAGGTGCTTTTATCCACCCGCTCAGTTGTGGAAACAGCTATGAGATACATTTTTGAGAGTGCACAGAACCTGCTATTTGATTTTTTTTTTTTTTTTTCATAGACTGGCTGATAGCTTGACATGGACAGGGTTTATCCAGCACAGGTTCTGCACACAGTGAGAATACCCACCAAAGTGGTGGGGCTGTGCTCTGTGGGTTTTTTTGCTGTTATAGCTTCAGTAATTAAGAAAAGTTACACTTTATATCTGTGTGGCCCTTAAAGGTTTTCTAGTCCATATGAGTGGATAGCAGGGGTTTGCAGTCCTGCTCTGGGAGAGACATTAGTCACCTCATAAATCAGCTGACTGGGAGGAACCTATTGGTTCTCATACCACAGTGATCAGTGTGAAGAATGTTTTGCTAGCATTGGATGCAGGTAAGATTTATCACTGGTGGAAAGGTCCAGTGTGACTTAGCCAAATGCCTTCCTGAAAACCCACAGTTTAAAGGACTTTGCTTCAGAACAGGTCATTCTCACCTTGTTATTTCCAAGCTGGCTCCTGAGGTCTGCTTTCTGCTTTCCAGTCAGCTCAGAGGAAACTTCAACAGCCTGGGTCTGGAGTGCCAGATCCTGCCTGCTGCTGCACATGAGGAAAGGTGATCTAGATGTCAGCTCCCTGATTGCTTTGGCCCCTGTCCAGAGAAGCGATGGGGTCAGTGGTCAGGCTGGCAGCTGTCCATTTCAAAAAGGCAGCTTTCAAACTTAACCTTAAAAAGCAGTGTCCTGGGATTTGCATCTGCTCTTTAAAGTCTATGGAATCCCAGTTTCAGCTTCCTAAAGATGATCTTCCCCCAGCCTGGGAGCCAGTACCTCCAATATGAAGTACAAGAGGGCTTCACCAGTCAGAATCCCATCTTATTATTTGTAACTTTTCTATTTAGTAAAGAGGGGCTTCTTAGTTTTCTTTGAAAAGGAAATTGACTTATCTCGCTCTTTGTCATTGCCTTGTTAACAAGGAGGAGGAAAAGCTACCTAATCTCAACATTATGAGAGTTGTTAGAATTGATCCCAAGTGAACTCTGGAGAGCAGAAAGTCAGATCACCTCTTTGTTTTGTTTCAGGGGGTTACCAAAAGGGAATGACAGCCTTCAAGGGACCTATTTCCCACTAGCTGAAAGACTGCATTAAGCAAGCATGTTTAGTGAAGGGTAAAGAGAGTACCAGTGGGAACGAATGTGTGCACTACCACAGCAGGCATGGGGCTCAGAGCAGAAGAGGCAGATGTCTGCTGTGTAGAGCTCTCTAAAGACACCACGTGGGCTTTTCTGCATGTATTAATTCAGCATTGCAGACTAGATCCTCTGTAACATCCTCTGGGGTGCTTGGTAGAGAAGTGCTATGGGCTGCCTCTTCTAGCCATTCCTTACTTACCAGGTAACCAGGTACCACTCATTAATCCTGCTTGCTCAATGCAGGAGGTGTGGCAAAGGAGATTTCTGATGTAGTGATCAGCTTGTGTGGAAAGCATCAGAAAAAATTTTGGCATGCTGTTCTTTGTGCGAGTTCTTTTCGTTTTTTCATTTCTGTTGGTACAAATATGGCTATTAAAAATATTCCTTCCAGTATGTGTGTATTTCTCAGTGTCACAGGGAAGGATTTTATTAATCTCTAAGTTATTCTTTCTCTTTCTGAGATTTGTCCCATATATATGAATAAAAAAAATTGTGTCGGCCAGTTCCCTTCCATGTGAGTAGGTAGAGCATTGCCATGCTAATGAGAATTCAGAGTCCAGGCTTAGAGGAGCTGGTAACACAATATAAGATGCAAAACAATAATATCAGACTTTTCATGGATACAAAGAGAACTGCGACAGGGCTCATTTGGGTCACTGCTATAAACAAACAAACATAAAAAAAAATTGAACCTGTATTTGTTCCTGAGCAAAATGTAATATATTTGTTTCAACACAGTAGTTTCAGAATGCAGTCTCACTAGGCAGAGAAATTTCTTACAAGAGTGGGAAAACTGATCTCATATACCTGGGCTCACAGAAAATTACAAAAGGCAAGTGTTTCCTATGGGGTTTGGTATCCTGCTGAGGCATGCCACCACAGAACCTTGTGCCCTACCTTGTTTACCTGCATCCTTGCAATTCCAGCTGGACCCAGAGGGAAGGAGCCTGCCTGCAAGGAGACGTGCTACGACTCCTGGGAGTCACTGCAGCCTGAATGAACTTCAGTTAAGCCAGATAAGGAAAAACTACCTTTTTTTCCACAGTGCCTGAAATTCAAAGGGCAATCAGAAACTCATGCTGGTGGTTATATTAGTCATGGTTACAAATGTGGAGCATGTGCCTGGTTCTTCAGCACTATTCCCAGCCATGCAGGGGGTGTTGTTCTGAGAGAGGATCGTCAGGCATGCAGTCTTTCCCTGTTTCTCTTAGGACTCTATTGAGCAAATCCTTGGCTCAGAATTCTCTGACTTGTCTAAAGGAAAAGGTGGTGTGGATATACAAAGGAAAGGGTGATACAAAGGAAAGGGTGCTGGAAGCCAAACAAGTTGTTTCTTCAGCAAGCATTCAGGGACGGCTCCAAGACTTGTTGAAGTCTATCATTTCTTACTGATTCGGTTCATTCCATCTTCAGGCAACACCAGAAAATATTGAGGCTTCTATTGTGTGAGGTTTTCAGGTGACTGTTGATAGATCCAAGTCTGACCCATTCTCCACAAATGTAGAGTTTTTTCACTCTGTCCTCAGATATCAGTGAGACTCTTCCACTTAAAGGGTTGCTGTAGGAAACGGAAGTTTCCATCTATCAGGACAACAGTGGCTAATGGTGAAAACAGGTTTTTTATATCAAATAGGTTATTTTAAGCAGTCTCCAAACTGTAGTCTTCTTTTTTTTTCTTTTTATTCTTTGTTCTTTCTCCCCACCCCAGATATGATCTAAAACACTTCTGACACTGGGCGATAGTACGTACTCTGTTTTAGTGTTATTCAGAACTTGTAACAAGAAAGTTGAAAGGAAGTCAAAAGAAAGTCAGGTAGTTTATCCTACTCAAGAGAATGTCAAAGGAAAGCTATGGAAAGAGGCAGGAAGGAGTCGTTAAGATGGTGATCATTTAAAAAAAAAAAATCAAGTTCTCTTAATTCTAAGCATGTCTTACTACTATTACAGTTATTTAGAAGTGCTGCTCAAAATCATCCACTGTTTAACCCTTAAGTTGTAGCCATCTATTCTGCCAAATGGTTTAAAATAATTATGTAGTAGATTAAATAGTTAAAAACTTTTTTTTTTTTTTTTTTTTTTAATCAACCAGCAATGCCTTTTTCAGGCACAGCCTGTGTCTACAACAAAGAGAATACTATGAAGGGGAACTTATCCTAAGACAGGATTTTTATCATGTTGGGACATTTCTTACCAGCATTATTTAAAAGCTTTTAAAAAAACTGCTCCCTCACACGTTTGTTCTTTCTGTGCCAGGAAATGTTGTTACATATTTAATACCATATTTTAAATGTTTCATATGTTTATGACATGAAATACATGTACAATATAATCAAGGCTCTTTGAATTCTGCTGCACCTATATCACTCCACACAGCAGTCTGAGAGTTAGTGTGAGGAAATGCTTCTGACCACAAATGCTGTAAATTGAGAAATACATTTTAAAACTATTTTTTTATAGCTTTCATTTCTTTCCATTACAAGATAAAGTCACAGTGTGGGTCTGCTGGGAAGAGTGTTACTTCTTTTAGTCTCTCTCTCTAAATTTACTTTGTTTATTATGAAGGTTTTGGACTTAGCTCTTTGTAGGTTGGCTTGAATTTGAGAAAACTGTATTGAAAAGGGATATAGTAAGATTCACTCATCATTGTAAAGTGGATAAACACCATTGTTTGTTTCCCAAATAAACCACCACATAACACCAATGGTGGTAACTTCACACCACTGAGACTAGAGCTGAACAAGAACTGAAAACGGAAACCGAAAGACTCCTCATCTCTCAACCAGTAATCATGTCCTAATTTTATTATTTTGGATGTAGTATGTCCATCTAAATACAGAATCCTTAGGAATTTAATTCCTGCAGGTAATACAGATTAGAATTTCCTTTCATCTGAAGGCTTTTGGGCATGAATAAGAGCGAAACAATGATTTTTTTGGTAGCAATTATATTT
Organism: Patagioenas fasciata; assembly: GCF_037038585.1. Lineage (NCBI taxonomy): Eukaryota > Metazoa > Chordata > Aves > Columbiformes > Columbidae > Patagioenas > Patagioenas fasciata. The sequence goes on along the minus strand of NC_092521.1, from coordinate 33,557,922 downwards.
TTATTTTCGTGTGTATGTAGTAGCGGGGATAAAAAGAAAATTACCTGATGGAACACTTGATTTACTTTATACTTTTAAATTGTTACATTGCAGGTAGTCTTCCCTCATAAAGACTGATCTGTCCAAAGGTAATTTTTTTTTTTTTTTTTTTTATTTGACTTCTCAGTTTTTCTTTGTTGTTGTTGTTTCATTTTGCTTTGGGTTTTTTTCCTTTTTCTTCTTCAGTGAGAATTTTCAGTAAGAAAATAATGCTTTTTCCTTTGTTCTAAAATTTCTCTAGTTTATTCATGGGATATTCAAGAGTGAAATTTACTGATCACCAACTTTGTATGGACCTCCTAACATATGTTGGGGGTGGTTGATCAACTATCCCTCACTCTAAATAATTGAACCTAAAGCACTCAATCCTGATGTAGGACAAAGTGACTTTGAGCAAATCTGAAACATTTACTTGGATTTGTAGTGAGAGGAAATAACGAAGTTTTTAAGAGGATATTTTTGGTCTGTTTTTTGGGGGGAGGATTTTTTTTTTATTATTATTATTAGTTGATTCTGCTATCACTAATACTTCAACTTGCGGTTTTCAGGGACAGATTCTTACTAAGTCTTCATAAAACACTGTAGCCAGTGTAGCATACTTCGCAACACTGAACACTAACTCTTCTCATAAGTGTCAATGTAGCATTTGGTACAATATGAAGACTATAATGTTTCAGTTTCCATCATGTTCTCTTTCTGTTGTTGCTTGTTTACTTTGGTTTCATCATATAAATATTTGAGTGAATGCTGGTTTATTGTGTTGCTTTAAACACATGTGAATCTAATTACCAATGTGTTTAATTTGAATTTAGTGTTACATGGTTTTTAATCATGCTCCAAGTCACTTTTAATGGTTACAAGAAAAGTATTTCTGGAACACATATTTCTCCTCTGTAAGGATGCACCGTTCCCAGGAATAGTTGAGATTAATTTATTAGCAAATGAATATTGTGCAAATACTTTTGGATGGGATCCCAATGTTAATTAAAAGAAAGAAAAGTCAAGAGGTTAAAAATTAAACTCGGATCCTATTTTTTTTTTTTTTGAGTTTTTTCAATACATATTAGCAAATCATACATCTCCCCCTCACCAAAAGTGCACTCCAAGTATGTATATTGCATCTTTTATTTTGAGTTGTCTGGAAATTAAATTTTGTGTGTATTGATTTCTTAGTACTAGTCTTGCAGAAATGTTGTTTTGTTTTATTTTTCAAAAAACTTATAAGGGCTTGAAAAGTGCCAGTATAGACATTGTAGAAATGCAACGATGTCTCTCCTTTGGTATATCAGAGATAATGACCGTAAAATTTTCCCATAGTACTTTTTCAGTATATTTTGCATTTGCGATTGAAAGAGTAATTACAGGGATGTAAAATTAGTTGAATCATTCAACCAGCCCATTTATTTTTTTTCTTTAATAGATTCCAGCTACAATATAAAATATTTTGGTGCTTACAGTAGTGTGAATTCTTGAACTAAGATTTTTATCTAGGGCATCAAAAATTAGTGCTGCACAATTACAATCACCATTTATTTAAGTGTTGCTGAAAGAAGGGAGCACCTGTGGGAAAAAAAAAAGTCACTTATTACTATTCTGATTAATTTAATTCTGTGTGGTTTTTGTAGTTTGGACTGAAACATATATTGAATTATCATCTATATATATACAATTATCAAGTATTTTGCTTCCACATGAGAGTCAAGAAGAGACACAGGAAGCTACTTTTTTCCACTAAAATAATTCTTAATTTATTAAACCATTCTCATCTCCTCATCAGTTGCAAGATACTTACTAAAACAGTAGGAATGTGTGAGCCAGTGAACCAAAGAAGAAAAAAAAAAACAATAGAAGATATTAATATCTGGAATAATTGCAGTAATTAGCACATGCTAATTCTGACTTGTGATATTTCCAGTTTCTTATCTGCGATTCCATTGGTATGTCACTTCCATCACCATGCTCTTATGTAGTGTGATTCAATGTTGTAATAATTCAGTGTTTCATTGTTTTTTTGTGTGGAATTTATTTTGCTGTTCATGCTGCTGTCTGATTTTCTGTGTTTCCTTTCAAGTGATTCCTTCCTTTTTCTTACATGAAGTGGATTTACAAGACATCCTTTAGCTGTGTGGCCTACAAATTGGCTGAAATGCTTGATGTTGATATCTTGGTTTTGGTTTTTGTGTTTTGGTAGTGGTGGTGGTTGGTTTTTTTTGTTGTTGTTATTTTTGTTTTTTTTCCCCCGTGTCAACTTCCTCTTGATTCTGCTGGAGCAATATCTGATAGCGCAAGTTAGATTTGAATGTGTAAATGGGTATATATGCATTCCACAGACTGTGTTATACATTCTTCTAAGATATTCATACTACACATCGTTTTCATGCTATTTTTTACAGTTTGTGATTTTATATGCTTGCTATTTTGCAAAATATTACAATCACTGACTCACATAGAAGCCTCAGAACAGTTGCTCTGTGCTAGTTTCCTGTCTGTGACAGTGTGTGCTAGCAAATACGTCATAAGAAGAAGAGAAATGGTGAATATAGAGTGATATCATTTCAGCTTCTAGCAGTTAGTTCCCTAGGGACCTCCTGGATCAGTCTTTGCATCCTACCCAGGGTGTACATAGTTCTGGACAGGCCCCTTTTCCAGGAATTAGTACTCTCTTAACTCATATATTACCTCTGCCTTCAAAATATTCGGTGATTTCTGCATTTTCATGACACATTTCCGTTAAAGAGTATTTCCTTTTGTTTGCTTTAAATCTCATTCCTCCTAGTTCTCATCAACTGCTTACACATTCTTTTAATATGCTCTCTCCAAACAGTTCATGATTTTATAGGCCTTTCGTATATTTTACCTGTGTTCCCAAATGAAGCTTACTTTATAAAGACTGTTCCTTGATTTTGAGATTTCCTATTATCTCTCTCTCCTTTCTGTTTCTACCTTCTCCTTTACAAGATAAAATGATAAATAATATGAAATCAATAAGAAACAAATGAATTAAATGGCAGGTTTTATGAAGAAGTTATCATTATTCTTTTGTAATTTTCTGTTACGGAAAATTTATCACTGATTCTAATGTGATATTTAGCTTTAAAAAAACACTATATCCTTCTTTTCTGGACTACCTCTGGCCAATAAAAAAAACCAACCAAACAAACAAAACAGCTCTGATTCTCCCTTCATTTAACATACGTTGATTTTGAACTTGGGATAACTACAATTATACTGAAGCTCTTCTTCTGCAAAACAGGTATTAGGGATAGCTTCAAAAATATTGTTGGTCAACAATGTTTTTTATATTTGATGTTATGGATATACAACTTCTTGGTTGTGTATTTGATGCAGAACTTGGTATCTAGGGGAGGAGAACTTTGTTTAATTGTCCAAGATTTACTGAAAGCTGTGATTTGCAGTGTCTGAACATCTGACAAAAAAACATGTCTTTTAGGATTTTCTTTAAATGAAAGACAACTAGATGATAGTACAATTTTTTTTTTCTCCTTTAATTGTCATAAATATTAATTTTCGAGGCATTCACTGTGTTGTACTTTCACATTATTATTGAGATAAAATGTCATCTGTGATGATACAATTTATTTTATTTTTCTATATGAGAAACAGTTGTGAGAACAGTGTTTTCTCTGCACTACTTGAAAAACTACAAATGTTTTAAAAAAAACCCCAAACCCAAACTTAAAATATGCAACTTTTAGATGATAGAACAGAGTGAAGTATTTTTTACAGAGCTTTTCAGAAGCAAAAGTGGCCGTTTGTAATTGTTCACACCAAGGCATTTGGCCTTGCGATATCATTGCTTACCACTGTCATAGAAAACATTAGATATGATTAGCTGCAGGTATCCATGCCAGATGATATCCTAGTAAAGTCCTTTATATATTTCATCTTATAATTGTATTTGCAAGTTAATGTTTGAAGTGTCAGTCTTTGTAAAATTAGCTCATCTTGTTATGATTTAGAGCTTTGATGTGAGTGAAAGGCTTCAATTGCAATGCATAGTCACATCTGAGAGTAAACTGCATAGACAAAGAGACTTACAAGACTAGTAAATCAAATACTCTGAACTGTCTATGTGGATTATGAGGTACTATTTGCATAACTTTGAAGTATTTATACTGATGAAATTACAATAATTAAAATCATTGCTGTGTCAATTGCTAGATGCCACAAGGCATAGCAATTACTAGCATGCAAATCAGACTTTGTGTAAGCATTTTAAAGAATAATTACCTTATTTGATTCAGATGTGCCTGAAAGGCATTAAGAATCATTTGAGCTATTTTGCCTTCAACAATTTCTAGGTCTCAGATAATATTGTTTTTATTATTATTGTTGACGATAATACCTTTGTGTGGGCATATGTCTATATGTTTCTGGTTTAGGTGTAAAGTGAAACCTCGAGGTAAAGCTTGCCAAACTAGTTAGGAAGGATTTATTTTATATTCATTTGTTCTGAATGTCTGTGTACAAATTATTTTATTTTGCATAAGAACTAATACAGGCATACAGTCTCTTAGGTTTTTTTGGTGCAGCTTGTTAAATCCTGTGTTAAGAAAGTACTATTTAAATTATTTCTTAGAGAAAAAAAATTATTTAGATTTGGAACAGACAATTTGGGTTTCCACAACATGAATTTGAAATACATAACCTGAAGAAAAATAGACTGTAAAGGGCTGCTCATTCACATCATTGCAGATAAATATTTCCAGGAAATGTAATGTCAATAATAAAATTAATTCAAGGTTACTCAAATTTCAGAACCATTTCTTCTTACAGATTCTGGGTGGTGAAGATGTACTCTGCAGTGAACAGTAGTGGACATTTGACAGATGGATTGACTGGCAAAACAAATGGCAAAGAGTAGAACAGGGGCTTCTGAGACAAAGCCCATAGCTGCAGTGTGAAGTCAGCTCAAGAAGCTCTGCCAAATCATTCAGGCCTTGGGTTTAAACAGTGTCATGAGTTTTCCTGGAAAAGTTCCTACTTGCCAGTACATATCCCCAAATACACTATATGCCCTGATATATGGTGGTTTGTGAAAACAAAATCAGAAAGGAAGAATATTGTCCTCCATCCTGACTTTGTTTTCTAAATAATCTCAATCCCGATGTGTTGTGCAGCACAAGTTGCTGCAAAAAAATCCTAATTGTTTAGCTAACAATAGCTAAGAATTTGACATATGTTCAGAGATATATGAAAGGATGGACTATTGTTTATCACTCTTATCCTGAATTTTGTAAGAATTAGGTGGAATGACCATTTCAAGGAATGAAATCTGTTATTTGAAGAAATACGTACACAATCATGGCATCGTGTTTATTAACATGAATTATCTTTAAAAGATCTAACCTTGTTCCTGACAATTAAAGGCACAAGTAATTAGGCAAGCAGGGAAAGGCAAAACACAGCTTTCTAAGTATGATATGAACCTAAATACGTGATGCTATTACACTAGAATGTTGAGAATTATCAAGTGCCATAAAGAATCCACCTTGGCTACTCCACATCTGTCTTTGTGTCACAGTGTTGTTTATATTCCCACTTCAATCACTTGTAAAGTTTCAGTTGTGCTCCTCAGCACTTTGTTCTCAGCAAAATATCTACTGTCCTCTCAGCTGAGAAGAGGTTTGTTATCTCTATGAAGCTCCAGAACCATGTGAACTTTTCAGAGGAACCAACTTCAGAGTTCAGGTTATTTAGTGACAGATGAAGAGAAGCCTCTGTGGTGATGGTCCTCCATACTTCTGTAAATAATTGCAACCATAGATCCATGGCTTGGCTGACTGACAATTAGAGTAGGACAATTAGAGGAGGACATATCTTCCACCTGATACTCTGTTCTGTGGTAGGACTGTGACACTCCAGGTTATGTGACAGCTGAATAATTTCCATGACATTTTTTTTCAGTATTAAGGAAAGATCATTCTTCGCTGTAGGGTCCTTAGGAAGAAATACTCTTATAGGTTTGGTTTGTTTTTTGTTTGTTTGTTTGTTTTGTTTTGTTTTGGTTTGGTTTGGTTTTTTTTGTTGTTTTGTTTGTTTGTTTGTTTGTTTGTTTGTTTGTTTGTTTGTTTTTTGGTTGTTGTTGTTGTTATTCCCCGCTAATACCCCTGTGTAAGAAAATCCAGTCTGTAACCTGAATAATATGAAAAGGAAGTATTATTTTATGAACACTTTAAATTGCACTTATATTCATTAAGCTCCACTAAACTCCAAGAAGACAATCAAATTGCAACATGTATTTCATTTGGCAAACAATCATTATAATACTCTGCTCAAAAAGACAATATTTTTCTCCATCTTTCTTGTATTATCTTTTATACACAACTTTGTTATAGCAGTTTCTGAATAGAAAGCAGAAACTTTGTGGTTAATATTTATTTAATCAAATAACCTTCTGCTTCTTTTCTACTTGTGCCACAAATTTCTTGTTCTTGCAACTACCCACCATGCTATACACTGTTTAGCTATGAAGGAATGGATAATACTGTGTTAATTTTTTACCTAAATAACAGCATAGTTCCTGTATAGTTTTGAGACACAAGGTCTGGGTTTCAGCCTTATGCATCTGTGTTCAAATATAATCCACTCTTTAGTGAGCCCAAGCTCACGCTTAAAGACCATCGTCAACTGACTGTGAAGTGGTTGGTTAGAAGGCTGGGAGGTACTTCCTGCTGAAACATGTTTCATTTAATATTTCCCCACTGTTTAAAGCATCGTTGTTCCCTTTTTTTGTCTTTTAGTTCTGAAGTTGTGAAGTTTTGTTGGAGGATTTTTTTCTGCTTCATTTTTAAACTACCTTTGACTGATTTTGGAGGCATGTTTTCATTGTGGGGATTTTTTTAACGTTTATACCTCAAAAGACCCAGATATACCTATACAAGTGCTACTCCATTTATTTTTCACAAAGGCAGTTCTTTCACCTTCCAGCTCCACTTCCCTCCTGTATGAGCCTAGTGCCATCATCATTCATCATGTTCACATAATGGGTTGGAAGAAGAGGTATACTTGCTTTCCTTAAATGAACTGCTACTGTTATTACAGAGGTGTGATTGCTGCTGATATAATGTATTGTAACCATCCAATGTGAAATGCATTTTGTGATGGCTAATAAGTACATTAACAGCCTTTATGTTTGCATTATTAGGATTTAGTTAGAAACCTACTACTTTCGGAAGAGACAATCACCTACATCAAATCGTTTCCAGTCTGACCCTTATGTGCAAGGGCATGAGTATAACTCATCCTAGTTTTTCCTCTATCAGGTCATAAATGGTCATGCTTTAGCTGTCGTTAACATGCCTTGAACTGGCTACTGAAAGTGACCAGCACTGGAAGCAGCTGTCACACTGCAACTCTACAGTTTTCCTCATGGTTTTAAAATTCTGGCTACCGTTCATCTAAGCCACCACTGCATCCATAAAGATCAGTTGCAACCTGCATCCTTTTCCAGTTCCCTTCCTTACTGATCTTGTTGGCAACTCAAACAATTAAAAAAAATCTGCATATTTTTCATGGACATTTGGAGCTCTTCTCTCTGGTTCTTCCTACTTTGTTCGTATTCTATTTCATTCTCATTAGGAGATTTCACTGGAGGTGTTGAATCCTCACAGACATCTTGTTGTTTTATTTAAGTTGCCCATCATAAGTGGTGTTCTTTAGAAAATTCAGGCTCTTTTTGATGCCTAAAGGGAAGCTATCATGTGTATTGAGATACTTTAGAGATCTTACTCGCTATTCATTATTTAATTTCAGGGAAAACACTTGACTGTTCAAAATATTTTTCTTTAAAACAATCAACATGAGTTTTTGTATTTTTTTAAACAAAACTACTAGAGTGAACAGTATCTCTGTATTTATTACTGATGTACATAATCTATGGTCTCAATGCTACTGAGACTTCTTATCTACCCAGAGAAAAATCAAAAAGAAAATTGTGAAAATCAGTAGAGGTCTAATTATTGTACAAATATACTTATTCTTAATTTACTAATGCATTTGGTATGCAGCATTTGGCTCCACCTAAAAGGAGGGTATAAGGCTGGATGACCTAGTATATTCAAGAAGCATTGCAGATGATCATTTATTGGTCAAGAGGTCCCAGCAAAGGCCTGTATAGAGTATTGCATTGCATTACTGACTGCCACATGGCATAAACACAGCTAAATCTTGAAGTCTGAGGGCAAAAATCCTTTTGTCTTCTTGGCATATTGTTAAACCATATTATGGCAAAAGAAAGAGAAGAGAGGAGGAAGAGGTTGTTGGTTGCTGTCCAGTTGGCTGCAAATGTCTCTCCTCAGCTCCTCCTCCACCTCTTGGTCTCTGGTATTTCAGTTAGGGCTGAAGTGACCAGTTTAAAACTATACATTAGCATGAGTAAGTAAAAAATGGAGTAAAACGTATAATTCCATGCAGTGGTTTTTCCTCTGTTGTTTCAGTGAGGCTACGTTGACTAGAAACTGGATCAGCCTATCTGAAATCACAGAGGTGCGGCATTACTAAGAATAGTGGTATTCTGGCCATGTGCTTTGATGAGTGCCTCCCTCAAAACAGGAAATATGTGAAAGCACTCTGGATCTTTAATTTAGTTATGTGACTATGTTTACTTTGGTTGAATATATCTCAAGTAGAGCAAATGATGAGATTTGGTCAACCACACAGCTAAAATGAATTAGAAGTTCTCTATAAAGTTAGTAAGTCTGACTGACATAGCTGCATTAAATCTTTCATGTTTTGCTCTCCAAGCCATTAAAAAGAAAAAGATGAAACAAATTATGAGAATGGGTTGATCCTACTTTAGCCAGTCTAACTGGGGTATGTTTTAAAGTATATTGATCTTGGGGGTTGCCTTTGAAACTGATGAAATCTGTGGTTGCTGTCTCTCTCTCTGATTCGTTGGAACTTTAGAATGTCTTCTTCATTCTGAAAGCTGAGTAACAGGAACTTTGTTGCAAAGAGAATATAAAAAATACATGCCAATGGGGATTACTTAACATAAGATAGTCTCCAAAACCTTGTATTGTGCCACTTCAGTAGTTCCCATGCTGCTTCTGTCATTTCATGAGCCTTTTTTTGTGTTTGTTGGTGTTCTTTTTCTTTTTTTTTTTTTTCTTATTTTGGGAGCACACTACCTAATATTCTTTCTGTTACATTCACTGTGTATTCCCTTTGAAATCTCAATACTGCCAGTTCAGCTTTGCTGAACTTGGGGGAAGAGAGGAGTCTTTCAATTAGCAGTTTTGGTTTCACCAGAGCCAATGAAAGACATCACATGTCAGCATAAATTAAACTTCATGAAAAAAATTAAGAAGGTTATTCCTTGGAGATTTTGCAAGAATGCTAGGCATCAGGGAAGAAAGGCTTTCATTGTTTTTCTGTTTTTTTCCCACCTATGTTTTCAGATTTTAGTAACAACACTCTCATTGACTTAAGCTGTGTTAAGTATATGAATACATTCTGGTGAGGCATTCTCAAATGCTGGGACCTAACCAAAGAATCAGTGGTGTCCTACTATTTGTCTCAGAACAGAAGATAAAAGTATCTTGCCATCTTTCCATAGGAATCTAGTGAAAGAGAGGTAGAAATTGTATGCATGACATAGCCAGGATTTTTATTATTATTATTATTATTATTATTATTATTATTATTATTAAACTTCCCATTATTACAAGTAACTACTGACTCACTGGTTTGTTGTTTGATTTGGGTTGATTTTTTTTTTTTTTTTAACTTTCTTAAATAAAGAAAATATACACAGGAAACTTCTGCAAGCTCAGAGTGCAAAAAAATTAAAGTCCCGCTACTTCTCATTCCATTTAAATGGAAAAATGGCTCAAACCCAGCTGTTTCACCACTGGATTGCTGAAGGTTTCTGTAGTTCATACAGCTGATTGTTGTATTTGGCCCCTTTGCAAATACATTGAGTTTCATAAGTGGCTGAAACTGGCTCTACTCCCTTATGTAGTACACACAGTAGCTGGAGGGATTGTCCTTCTCGGAAAATTGTGAGTGTTGGCTCTAACCCCTTTTTAAAAATACGTGGAACAGAAGGATTTACACCTCTTAATTAGAACTTTTTTTCCCTTTAAGCTTAAAACCTACATTCCTTCTGGGTGTGCTGGGTTTTAAAATGGCATATCCAGGAAACGCATGAAAATCGACAGACAGCAGGAAAGGAGGTGATGAATATAAGTTAAGAAAAATGCAAGACTTTGTAATGTGGCTAGAAATACTCCTAGAAAACTATGTATCAGAATAAAATGTTGAGAGCTGGCAGGTATAGTATAGTGGAAAGCTGTATTTGTTCATTTACTAGACCTACAGCATAGAGTATTAGCCTGAGGCGACCACTTATCCTGGAAACTTAAGAACCAGATCTGAATTAACAATATAGCTACAGCTCATAAAATTAAGCAAATATTTCCCCAAACAGAAAGGTTTCCAGCTCATGTGCGGAATGGATGTCAACATTGTCCAACATGTAGATGTGAAAAAAAAAACCAACAAACCTTATTGTAGCTTGCATCTAATTCTCTTTAACATACTCCAGTGTTATGATATTCAAAAATAATTTTAGGAAAAACTGCCCAGAAATAAAAATTATTTTTAGAATATTTTTTTTTAAAAGCAACCATCTTCAACGACATATAACACATTTATGCCTGTCTCCTATCAGCCAAGTAGCTCAAAAGATTGTCTCTGAAGTGTACCCTCCATATGAGTATATCCATGATTTTTTCTGTGGATACAGACTTCCTTCATCATACCATGATGTTTACATTGCTTCACTTATGCATGACTTCAAATGTACAGTTTAAAAGTGTCTGTTGTATTAAACACTAGACTTGCACACAGTCGCATAGCCTCTATCCATCCGTATACAGTGAAGATATTACATAAAATGTGAGAGGATAGGAAGACAGAAAATATCAGATCTCTTCTACTATTTGTGCAAATAAAAAATGATACAATTTTTCTGAAATGTGGTAGGGATCGTACAGCATTTTCTGAGAAATGTCATGAGAATCTCAGTGAGTGTGGAGTGTATGAAGGAATCCACTTTCCATGACATCTGGATAAGAAATGTGGGCAAGGACCGTGAAAGACTTGCACTGGCAGCTCAGTCCATCATGCAGTCTTTCCTCTGCTCCCTGGCAGACAAAATAGAGAAAAAGAGAAAGACCATCCTGGTTACAGCAAAGACCTGATGTGGTTTCCCCTCTACACAGATCTGGTCTAAGGGAAGGTTGTTTGTGTGGTATTATCTCTAATAGAGAATGGAAATACAGTTAAGAGCTAAGTTTTGCCTACAAGTAGGTTATTCTTTTATAGTGAGATCTCCAAAAGGACTAGGTTTTGATTCTAGGGGATTGAAAGATAAATTAGTATGAAGCATTGTAGAACAGTACTGTTAATATGGTGAAGTGCTATCTGAGGATGAAACTACTGGGAGAAAGCATGATTGTGAGACACGTATCCCAAAAGAAAGAGCTCTGCTGCTGAAACCTCTCTGCAAGAAGAAAGGGGAGCTGGAAGCCTTGAGGAGAAATTGATGAAATTTTACAGGAGTGTTGACAGTGGCATGGAAAAAGCAAAGAGAATATATCACTATTCACAAAAGCAGTAAAAACTAAAAAATGAAGAAAACAGAGTGAAATGGAATAAAAACACAGAAATGTTGGTGAAAGTAGTCAGTTTGCTGAAGATGGCTTGTAGTAAGGATGGAAACTTGACAAGTGACTGAAGGTGTATGACTATAGCTGAACAAGAGAATTAAGTATGATGCCTTCTAATTTGCCTTCGGTGATATGGAAGATTTAAACAAGACCTGACAGAAAAAAGAGCTCAAGATATCAAAAAATAGAATAAAATGCAGCATAGGTTTGTCAAAGGTGGGTCATGTCAAGTTAATCTGTTTTTTGAAAAACAAAATGTTCTTTGGTCAAAGCACATGAAGTATTTTAATTGTTTTGAGCAAAACATCTGAAATACTGCTGCAAAGCAAGTTATAAATTCGGGTAAGATATGAGATTAAATGCAAAAATAATTTAAGACTTAAAGAGTCAGTTTAAAAGGAAAAAATGTCATATGAAAAGGGTGCTAGAAGGGTTCAGTGAGGCAATAACTTGAGTTTTTCAGAGGTTTGTGGGATTTTAGTAAATGTTTCATTATATGCCTGCAAAAAATAATCTCCTAAGAAAATTTGTGGGTTACTGAATGTTGGCTGGCCATGACAATGGAAAAGCACAGAATATCATGAAGAACCACATGATACTAACACTGCAAGTAGTAGAAGCAGGACCAAATTTATTTAGTTCAAAATCATGCACATAAGGATGCAAGCAGAATTATAGAATGAGTTACTAAGAAATAAGACTGAGAAAGAGAGACTGGATGTGGAAGTTGAACAACAGATGACAGGAAGCTTTCAAATTGTGAAAAAAGCATATAAAATGTGTCACGTTCTGTATTTTCAGTGAGGAAAAACTGATTTTTATGAAATAATAAAAAAGAGAGAAATGTGGGTTTAGTAAGGGAGCAGTCTTCAGAGAAATCAATATATACATACTATCATGATGGACTGAAGCTTTAATATGTTCTGAATGTCATATTTGTGTTAGGTAACAGGGATAGGTCTTAAAGTGTGCTGTGAAACCTCTACTGATTCACAGATGTCAGTATCACTTCTGGATTTATGTTAATTCTAATCATGAATATTTTGAACAGGGAAATTAAGAAAAAAACTTCTAATTATAAGAGGAGTAGAAAGACATTATAAAATGGAAATAGATCACTTTACAGAAAGAATTCCGTGAACTGTGCACCTTTGGTAGGCAGTATGCATAACTAGATGATTTCTGTGGTATTTTTTTCCATTAAAAGTCTGGTGATATACTAATCAACAAGACATTCTGAGGCACTGAAAAAATGGGAGAAGGATCCTTTATTCACTGTGAACTCTTGTTAACTAGGGATCTTACATGCCACTTTTATGCTGTCTTATCAAATTTGAGGTGAATATAGATATATATTGTTTCTCTGCAGTGAATTTTTTGACATTCAAATGCAAAATTGTCTTTACATTCTTGACAATTATAGTTAATTGTCAAAAGGAGAGGAGGTTAAAGAGGTAAAAGATTCCAAGAGGTCAACTTCTTCTATATGTTTTGCTTGCATGTTGGTTTGATTTACTGATTTCTATAGAAGCCTAGAGAAATGCATCACAGAACATAATTTGGCCCAAATTGCACACAACTGAAAATCTAACTCTGATTAAATAGATCAATAAAACATATATATCTATATCTATATTCAGAGCTTTTTCTATTGTCTTCTGCTGGCAATCTGTATGATTTATAATTTTAGGAGTTCTGTCCCCTTAGCTCAGCAGTTATGCATGATTAAAAGCTGAACCTCTTTGTTCTAAGAAAGGCTCTTTCTCTTCCTTTTTTCAGTCTGTACCCCTCTGTAGTAGCAGTTATTTTTATATCCTTGCTCAGAAGATAATGCTTACAGAAAACATAAATGGCAGAATTAATAGAATTAAAATTATATTTACCAAAAATGGTAGGAAAAGAGAAAAGAGAGTTTGTATGGCATGACATGTGCTATGGGGATAACTTGCCTGTCTTTAGAAATTTATACTATGGGTTAGATTTTCTTTCTCAAGTGTGGGCATGCAGTAATCTGAACATTACTCTTGGGAGGAATAAATCAGGAAGAGAAAGCTAATTCCTGAGAAGAGAAGAAACATCAAATATATGTAACATGAATCCCTCTAGGAGAAATGGAAATGGAAAATTTACTTTATTCATTTACTTTTTGTAATTTTAATTTTATTTGCTTGCTTAGTATAGATTGAGGGCAGCTAGAAAGACCAAAGGCTGTATCAGCAAAGAGAATGTCATTCTTCAAACTCTAGGAGAAAGAATTACAAATTTTGTTGGAAAAGATTGTGATTTTCTTTGCCAAGTGTTTTGATGAACAGTTTGCATAATGTACTTGGTACTCCTTGAGCATCTAGTCTTACTATTTTTCTTGCTTTACGTGTTAGATTGTATCTATTGATTGAATATTGAAGGCCTTTAAGCATTTTAATCTTTTATAAGGGAAGAGTAGAGGTATTTGATTTTCCTCCACTGAACAGATGAAGATAGACTTAAAAGCCGATTTTATAGTTCACAGCTTAGTGTGGATCCCCTTTTGCGAGACAAGTGCCCTGTGGTTTTATATGCAAATAGCTACTGGTTAAAATGTACACAAGTGTTCCTGAAGAATCTATAGTACAATTCCTTCCTTTTTAGGGTTCTGGTACATGGCACAAGTGAGTTTCTTGGCAGTTCATAATATTAAAGGTCAGTCACACCCAAATCTAGAGCTGCGAAGGAATAAAACAAAAGCTGAAAAACAAAAGAAAAGAAGATAGCCTTGAAAAGAAACTTGGTTCTGTCATGAAGTGAAAGTTCATGATTAAGCTCTTTGTTGTTGCTGTTTAACAGCTTTGAACTAAACCATACAAGAAAAAAAATCACCAAAGTGTCTTGAGAGGTGAGGTTTAGCCACTGTTGTACACTGTAGTTAGTTCAGCCTATTTGTAAAGTGTCACACCCTGAAAATCTCAATAGCTGGTGAAGACAAGTCTTTAAAGATGTAACTATGAGGTAACAGACTGCTACAACTTGCTGATTAACAAGAGGAAAGGGCACAAGCTGTTCTGATTTGCACATTTATTTCACTTTTTTTCCCATCTCCAGATAGAGAGTGTTAATTACAATTATACAAAGGGTTTTTTATACAGGAGTAATAGAATGTTGTTCTTATTTCTGGTACTAAGTCAAAAGAACTGGATCTGCAGTAACATAAATGAAGAGGACATAGGGACTGTGTTCCTCATACGGTGACTGGGGACAATGTCCTGTATGGTAATATGCTGGGAATATTGTTATTTTGTTATGGGAATATGATTGCATAGGTATAGCCTTGCAGCTAATGGTTGTAACATAGAGAATTATTTATAGATTAAGAATTATGTTTAGAGTAGCGTAGCAACACACTTAATGGAAGCTGGAAGTTGGAAGCTGGAAGTTTGCAACTACCAAAGAGACCGGCATATGCCAAAGGGAAAATAGTAAAAGGAAAGAGATGTCCACATACCCAAGCAATATTTATACCATCCAGCAAGAACACTAAGACAGATGACAAATATTGAAAATACAAAAGATAGACGTATATTATTAAACTTGTAAATGTATATATTTTATTATTTTAGCTATGTTTTCACATCTTTTATGCCAGGATTGTCCATAGGCCTGTCCACTCCTAGGCCTGGTTTTATCTGAGGGTCCTTTCTGCTAGGTCCCAAAATTGCTCTCCAGGAATTTTTAGCATAATGTTCATTAGCTAAGCAGCTGCTGGGTATATTGTCATGATATAACTTGTCTGCTTCACAAGAAGTTCAAAATTTCTGCTTTATGTTCAAATTCAGTGTGTACAGGAGCAAAACATTTGTCTTCCAAAGATCACTAGGAAAGTTTTGCATTTTTTTAACCCATGTTTGGACATGAGTGCTTGGAGCCAACTTTCTTTGATTCCTGTAGGAATCTGCCTCTGGCAGATGTATTTCCACTACCTAAAGCTCAATTAATGAACTTCTGTTTATTGTTATGGAAAGATATAAATTAGATGAACCATTCTGGCAAAAAGAGTTTGAACTGAGAAGAAATCTGTATTTTGATGAGAAGCAAATAGGTCTAATCCTCACAAAGAAAATATTATCATGTTGGAAACTTCTCTAAAACAAAGAATCTCTGTTCGGTTCAGAAAAACAATGGTCCATAATGACATGGCTGCTATTGTAAGAACTGTCAAAGCTACAAAATTTTTAAAATTGTTCCTCAACCTGTTCACCTAAAGTAGTGACTTGGCCACGTACAGATACTGACAAATTCTTCTTTGAAGGAATTTAGAGTTTTAAGTTGCATGTGTCATTGTGACAAAAAAAAGGTTTTTCAACAATCTTCTTTTCTGATGTACAAGTGTGTGTATGCATGTGTGTTGTGTCATGTTTGATGTTCGAGATTAATGATGGGATGCAGGAGATTTAGGGTCAAGTTTTCATCCAGAAGACCACTGGGCACTGTACACTGTTAGGGCCTTTTAGATTTCATCAGCCTGAAAATCCTTACCGAAGGTTTTGTTACCGGTTTCCCGATGTGGAGAATTGACTCAGCATTTGGGCCTTGCTGTCCATGTCCTCTCAACAAGAGTTTGTGATCTAAAATATTATTCTGAACATTTACTTGAAGATACCTTTGCACAATGTTGTTGATCATGATATTTTTTGTTTTATTGAATAATATCACAAACAGCTGTTGAAACAGTTAATCTGGGAAAGTATATCTGTGCAACTTTTGTCAGGCAATATCACATTGAGAAATGTAGCTAATCATGCTTAATAAGACTCCTTCTTCAGCTAAGCTGATCCAAATTAGGAGGGCCTATGGGTTTCATGAGAGATACTGAAGGTTACTTACATGAAGGAATATTTGTTGTAGTTAGTGTGTGATGAAGGCTCTACACACATGTGAGAGAAAACCATCTATTTGTGGCTGTTCTACTACTCAGAGAAGTCAAGACTTAACAAAGCCTAAAATGCTAATATTCCTGAGCGAAAAAAGGTGTTTGTGTTATAGATTTATATATATATAAAAACAGAAGATTATAAAGGCATTTGGAGATCTAGGACAACTTCTGGTTACAGTTGGGTCTAATTTATTGTAAGCTTGATTAAGCACTATACATTTAAAGCTGCACATAAATTTTATATGAACATGTAATGCTTCTAATGTTAGCAAAACATGTAATATATACTGCATACTTTAAAAATAGTCTGATTTCTCTCAGGTCAAGTTTTTGTGTATTTTCTTGTATCAAGGAAGAAGTTATTTAAAGTGAAAAATTTGTGACTATATAGTGATATTTACTCACTAGGTCCCTGATCAGTTTTGTACTCACATTTAAACTTATAGCAACTTTTAGATTATTTTCAGCATGACATGTGCATTCAATTAGCTTAAAAGGGCTACCACAAAAGCAATAACTGAATAAATGTAGTTTAAATATATCTGGTATGTTTTTCTGTCACAGCAAGTAGTAGAGTATCACAAGAAATTTCTGTGATTTCATTTCAAGTTTTAAGTTTCTTTGAGCATAGAAAAGAGATTGTTGAGAGTTCATGATAGCAGTGATGGCTGGAAGGGCCCCACTTATTAAATTGATGGAACAAGCATCATTAGTATAAAATGAGCATGTGCTCTCTGTCTACCCTTTGAAATCATTGGTGTCACACACTATGAATTTGCAGAAAACTATTTGTCCTGGCTGCTGTCTGCAGAGGAAAAATACAGCCAAAAGTAAAACTTGGTTTGGTTTCAGACACAGAAATATTTGAGGCAGTCCACCTTTTCACCGTCCAACTTATAAGATATTATTGTTTGTCCTACACTTAACCTTTGTCAAAATACTATTTAAGTCACATAAAACAATATCTTGTTGTTGAGGCCAAATTTACTTGCCTTTTATGGAAAGTACACTTCTCCGTAAATGTATTGTATCTACTTGCAAGCTCATGGGAAATATAATTTCTACCCATTTAAATATATTTATTATATTCTCTTGTGATTATGTAGTTATTTCCAAAATACCTTTCTCCTTCATGTGAATTTTTACACCAAATTTAAAATACGTACAGCTATTAAGAATTAACAATTAAATAACTATCATCTTCATATTTCTTAAACTTTTATTTTTCTCTTTAGAAGTGTTGGTGGTATTTTCCGTGGTACTTTCCATGCAAACTAGATGCATGTAGTATTTTATTGTCAAAATAATGTTTCAAGTAGTAAAATGGCAAGGGAATACTGACTGAGCTATTAATAAAACACACCAGCTTTTAGCTGGCAAAGCAGCCTTCTTTCCATCAAATATGTCTCAGCCTTTAATAAAGAAACTCAAGTGGTGTAGGTGAAAAATTACTTTTCTCACCCGGTCATCTGTCTGTCATGTATTATTCAGGTCACCAATGTTTGTCCTGAACTGTATCATTCTGTAGTTGTGTCAGGTATGAAATATGTTCAGTGTAATTCCATCAGACTTCACGAAGTTGATTAGAACAGATCACCTTTCGGCATGGGCACAAGTTATCTCAGCAGATTGAGTGAAAAAGACTTATTTATCTTTGCCTTATAATAAAGAAAGAGATGAGCAAATTTATCCATTAACTTGAGAAGTCTCATATTTTGTGTGAAAACAAACTGAAGGCAGTAATTCTATTGAAAATACTTAAATACATGAATGTGTCTTTGAAAATGTTTGTGTTTCAAACCTCAAAATATAAACCTTGAATCATATGCATTATATAACAAGCTTTTGAATGATACTTTTTTTGACCCTGAGCAAAATTATCAGAAACAATGAAATTGATGTTGCTTTATTTTTGGTAGGCTGTAAAGTTGGAATGACTCTCTATTTCTTTAAAAATACAAATATTGTTGAAGGTCTAAATATAATGGTGTGTGATACATGCTGTGTTCTATTTAATAAGGATACAAAATAGATATTAAATGCTTTGTCAGAAATATCTTGTTTCTCAAGGATAACAACTGAACCTCCATTCTTTCATAATTTGCTAAAGTAATTTTTAACAATTATTTGTATTTTTAGCATTCTGTATTTTCCATTATGGAGAACAACCCTATGTGGCTATCGAGAGGGCATTAATGATCTAATTTTTAAGATCTGTGCAATCCCATCTCCAATACCCTTTCTAACTGAAAATATCCATGCCTGGTGTACAGCTCCTGTAGATGTTCACTGCTATTGTTGTGGTGTGTATTTCCTAAAGTACTGCATCTCAGCAACAGATAATTCATTATAGGCTGTCAGACAGACCGAGAGTGTCCTGGCTGCCTATGAACTCTTATACTGCTTGAAATACAGATCTTCACCTGTGGAGGATGCAACTTAGAGGTATTTATTTAACTCTGAACTAATGGAAGTATAGTTTAACAGAGATGGCAAACCAAGCTGGGTGGGATTTCACAACCACCAACTTCTGCAGGACCACTGAGTCTCCACTGCAGGATGACCTCTCTCCTGGCCTTGTTGCTGGGTTGCTCCCTCTGGCTGAGCACTCTTCCAGTGCAATGTTGGATGTTGAAGTTTAGCCTCAGCTCTTCCTGTTACACTTCCTCTTAGTAAGAAAACATACTCTTAGATGTTTGCCTTTGGAAAAGGGTGGAGGACAAATCCAAATTTTGTATTTTCTAGAGGGTCCCCAGTTCTCTGGGTTTTGTGCTCTCTCTGTTTTTGGTCATCCAGTGGATGAGCAGGGACTAGTTCCTGAAGTCAGGGCTCTGAAATAATTCATTGTGTTGTAATAGGAATACACAAGTTATTTTATTGATCCAGGCTTCACTGGTTTAAGGGCTCCATCCAAGAAAGGTTTTGACTTTGCAGTTTTTAATAGTACAGTACCAATATATCACAATTTGCTCAATTATCACCTTTCCTCAGGAAAGCTGGTAAGAAACCTCACATAACATTGAAAGTATAGATTTACTTTGGTAAATGACATCTTAAAGCATGCTCACATGTCCTCCAAACAAAATGCACATCTGAGGTTTAAAGCAGGGTATCTGAATTCCCCATTTGGATATCTCCAGAATTTTCAGACTGGGTTCATGATTATAACAATCTTTCTAAATTTTACAGGGCTAAGTATTTGAGTGGAGTAAAGTGCACAAAAGGTACTGTTATTCTTTTAATGTTTTATTAGGGCAATCTCCTTGCAAGAAACTGCTCTAAACTAGCTCAGATTGTACTGAATATAACTCAGACTCACTTCTGTTAGAAACCTGGACCTATTAAACCACCAATTTTTTGTAAAAACCTTATGTTAAAATATTTTTATTTTACATGAGACAGTTAAACTGATCTTTGAATTTTAATTTTGAATCCTTACTATGATATTGTTTAATAGCTGCACCACATGCTGGTATTTTGCTTGAATAACTGGAAGCCAAATTTAATATGTTAAAATTTAATATAATAAGATAAAAACTTATATTTTGTCAAAGAATAAAATCAAACAAACAAAAAACCAACACCCTAGCCTCATTGCCATTTTTACTTGAGGTAAAATATAAGATAATTTAATAATATCTAATATAAATGTTATAAAATAAAAGCATAACTTATATTTCAAAGTGTTGACATTGAGAAGTTCTTTACTAACCTTTTAAATAGTTGAGCATTTTTCTGCATCTTTTTTCAAAATTATTTTGCTCAGTCTCTCTGCTCATCAGAAACCTTTGAGAGCCCTTTTTTCTCACTCTTTCATTTTCGATCCATTTATCCATGTCTTTCTCCCACAAACTTGATAAAGAGCTATGCAGACTAAGGACAGTTAATGGATGCAGTGGGTCATATTCTGCCCTCACATATGGTGAGGGCTCAGCTCCAAATGAAACTGCAAAGTCTGAAACCAATGAAAGTTTTGGTTGTCTATATGAGGGTGGACTATGGCCTAGTTCATTTAAAGACATTGCGTAATTTGTTAATGGCTGCACAGTTTGTGCACTAGAGCTCCATATAAACACTCAGCACAATGTGTGCTTGCCACTGTGGAAGATGAAAGCAGAATATACAGCATGCATTGGTTTAAAGACCAAGGTTGCACCTTTTATTGAAATAGAATAGCTTAAACTGCAATGTTACTTGGCAGATAATAGTCTCCACAGACTTAAGTAACCATAAAACCCGAGGGCACCAATCACGTGCTTCAAGTCCCATGAAGATATGATCTCCAAGCTGTTCCAACTCTAGGGAGGAATGTAATTTCTCAAGGGTGCCAGTACATCTTTGCTTCCACTCTGTTCATTTTGTGGGGAATGCTGTGACATTTTGTGGTTTGTTAAAGTCAGGTGGTGAAATAAAGAGATCAAACAAGCAATATTCCTTTATTCATTTTGACTTTTTTTTTTTTTTTGAAAGGGAGTGAGGGAAGAAAAATCTGCTTCGATGTTTACTGAGAAATTGTGTTTTATGTATAAACATGCAGTAATACAAACATTCAATTGAGACACCAAATGAAGGATCCTAGAGTCTGTTGTTTTCATTCAAACTTTGAATAAATCATCTAATGAATTTTTGCAGTCACTGTGTCTTAGGGCTGGTCATAGTGATGTGTGAGAGTGAAAGGGTTTATTGGGCAGGTGAACCCAAGACATGCAGTTGAAAAGTTCCCAGGGACTCCATTCTGTATTAGCCTGATTAGAATTTCTCTACTTCCCAAACAATCTTTTACATGGATTTGGGAACAGGTTATATGATGTTATACAGCAATAGGGTATGGTAGCAATTTCTGCCTTGTAGCTTTCATGCCAGAAGAATATCAACTAAATATAAACCATGTCTTGTCATAAAAACCTATTTAATGAAATACAGAGGTTATATGGTTTTGGGGGTATTTAAGCAGATAAATTGCCTGTGTACTTAACTAGATTTTCCTGAATTTTTTGACATCTGTAGTGGAATTCAGCCTTGGATTAAGACACCTAAATTCAGGTACTTGAGTGTGAAATATTCTTCAAGAAGAGTAAAAAGGAAGATCTGAGAAAATACAGACTAGTGACCTTCACCACAGTCCCTGGGAGGGTGATGGAACAACTACTCCTAGAAAGCTTTTCCAAAAACATGAAGAAGAGTCCTCAGCATGGGTTTACACAGGGAAAATCATGTTTAACCAGTGGTCTACAATGAGGTGATTAACTTGTTGGACAACAAGAGAACAGTGGGTGTTCTTTACCTTGATTTCAGTAAAGCCTTTGACCCTCCTATGTGTCTGATAACATCCTTATAGAGAAGATGACAAACCACAGGCTAGATAGCTAGACAGTGATGTGGATTGAAAACTGGCTTAACAGTGTGCAATGAAGGGCTATAACAATGATTGAGGGACTGGAGCTTCTTTCACATGAGAAGAAGCTGAGAGAAGTGGCTCTATTCAGCCTAGAGAAGAGATTGCTCAGGGGCATCTTATTAATGCATAAAGATACCTGAAGAGAGGGAATGAAGAAGAGGCAGCCAGAAGAGGCCAGAGCCCACTCACAAAACAAGAGGCAACGACCACAGCTGAAAATACAGAAAATTCCATTTAAATGTAAGAAAATATAATGTGAGGGTGGTCAAACACTAGAACACGTTGCCCTAATAGGTTATGGAATCTCCATCTGTGAAGATATTCAAAACCAACCTGGACATGATTCTGGGCAATCTGCCTTAGATCACCCTGCCTGAGCAGGAGGATTGGACTAGATTATCTCAAAAGGCACCTTCCAACCTCGACAATTCTGTAATTCTGTGATATTCTTTAATATTTGAGCTCTTTGGGTCACAGTAAAGCAGATACTGATATTTGAGAAACTGAATTGCTATTTGAACTCAATTGAACTTGATTAGCTATCTTGTGCCATTTTACATGTCCTAGGGTATCACCAATACACAGGGCTGACAGATATGGCAAAGGATATATGAGAATCTTACACTTTTCTGGAGCTGTATCTGGAGTCCTGTCATGTTATTTCAGGGCACCTTTGGCAAACAAATTGACCACTCCAACCGTATTGACTAGATTTCTGTTGACTGTAACATGAGCTTGGATATCTAATCAAATGCAGAGCTCTAAACTTAGATGTCACAGATCATGATGGCTCAGACAACACCTGTTGTAAATGCAAG
This sequence comes from Patagioenas fasciata, assembly GCF_037038585.1. Taxonomy (NCBI): domain Eukaryota; kingdom Metazoa; phylum Chordata; class Aves; order Columbiformes; family Columbidae; genus Patagioenas; species Patagioenas fasciata. Next base: position 33,535,065 of record NC_092521.1, on the reverse strand, counting down.
TTGGTTGATACAAGGATTTGTGTATCTTCTAACTCTCTGTTTAAATTGGAATAGGGTATAAGGGATTGTTTCTCATTCAGGTCTAGGTCTTCCAGATGGATAATTAAGTGCATGTAACAATCTATCCTTCTTCCGCAGCAGGAAGTGCGTTAGATGGTCCGTTCTTCAGCTTAGCTAAATCAAAATTATATGAGGAAACTGGCACACATCTTTTGAGGACAAACTGGAAATTGATGAAATTAACCAGAAATTAACTAACAATTAATCATTGCTGTTGTTGAATTTCTATTTATATTCCTCCAATACAACCTGATATGGTAAATAAGCTAATTTGATCAGGGTCTTTGTGTAGTGTAGGTCTAGAGATTAATATTACTACAGTTGTTTTTGATCAAGATTTCTTGAGTAGTTAGAACATCTCAGAACTCTCTTGCAATGGTGCATCCTTCTCTGTTTTAGGCAAGTTATAATCTGGTTTTCAAAATATAGAATCAGATACTAAATTCCAAAATCATGTTATGGATAGTCAGTAATTTCTGGATTTTTTTTCTTTATGTAGAGGGGAGAAAACAGTCTGCTATAGAAAGAAAATGTTAGTTGTACAAGACAAACAGTAGAAATATTTGTCACCATTATATAAAAAGAAAAGTTGTTTGCTAGTGCAAAGCATTTTGTTTTCAGTGTTTTACACATAAATGCATTAAAACCATTATTGAGAAAAATGTCGATTTTCATGGTAGTAACTGCTTTCACAATGGAATGAACAACTCCCCAAAAACTTCAGGAAAGTAAAATCTATTAATTTTAATGAGCTAACATTGATTAAATAAAGTTGATAACATTGTGAGGGAGACCGTAGCCTGGCAATGATGCTAAATTCAAATCTTATGAGCTTAGTGAGTCAAGTGGATAGTTTACTCATGTTAATTTCCACCTCCTTTAATGAGGACATATTTATATTAAGTGCAGACAGAACCTTACTAGTCACCTAGCAAATGTTTAAGCATGCTGATTTTTCCATTTAAAAATGACTGCTTAGTGAGAATTCTGTCTGCATTCATGTGACTCTGCCAGATATGTCAGCAGGATGTTCAAGGGGAGACTTCTTTAAAAAGAGTCAGCTTTGAAAAAAACATGAATCAACATTTAGCTTCAAACAGAATTAGAGTGAAGTTAAACTGATATCAAAGAAGTTAGGAAGTTTGCCTTGTCATGATGCGAAAGATAGTCATACATTATGTTTCAGCAAGTAAGTTTGCAGGTAGCATTTTGAAAATCAATACACTTATTAAACTCTACATGGAATTTTAGTATTTGCATAATAATAATAATTATTGCTTTTATATGCTGTAAAGTTACTTAAAATATAACTTCAATCTTCATGTTTCTTAAATGTTTAAATTTATGTCTATGAAGTACATTTCACCTTTCAGAAACATCAGTTTCATCTCTAAGAGTCAAAGCTTGGTTGTCAGCCCTGGTTTCTATCTTTCTCTTCATTAATAAATGTGCCCTTGGCTCAAAACTTATTTTGACTTAAGTGGATTTTTTAGCCAATAAATAATTATTATTTACAATGTTGGGAAATAAATTGATATAGGTTGGATGTTATACTGAATTTAAACAGCTACAGTTCTCATGTCAGGTTGCCCTTTGCCTCTGTGAACACTGATTTGTAGAATTAAGGGGTTCTACACAGAATTCAAGTTGGTATGATACAAAGAAAGACCCACTCAAATGTCATATGTCTTCAGGCTGCTTTAGAATTTTATCAAGTCCACAAACTCCACAAGATTTCTTATCACGCAGCCTCTGAAAGTTACCCAGAGATACTAGGTCAGGAGGTTATATGCTTACAGTAATTTTTAGTCATGCATTAAGGGTTTACTCTAATAATGAGAAATATCTGGTTTTGGACAGAAAAGGAAAAATAATAAAAGCCATGAGTTTCTAAACAAGACAGCTGTTAGCACACATTTTGAAAGTTTGAAGAAGAGGACATGGACTGGTTCAGTGAGAATGTGCAGCTCATAACTCTACAGAAATAACACTGCATAAATCATTACACTGTCACATTTAATACATGAGAAACACCACACAGAGAATATGCTTTGCTACATTATAGTGAAATACTTCTATCTGTGAGAGTTCAAATATGCGTATTTGCTAATAGTTAGAACATAACATATTGTCTGGAACATCCTTAAAGGTCTTATACCCCAGAATTTGCAGCTCCCACTGAGATAAAAGAATTCCAAATTTGCTTAATTCCTTTTAAACTATTCCCTTGAGTTCAACACATTAAGATGACCTTTGATAAACTAAATGATGTCTTCCTTGTTTCTTTCTTTGTTTGCTTGTTTTAAAGAAGTTGTTTCCTCATGCTTTTCATGAACAAGTCTGTGGAGACCCAGTTTAATTTTCTTTAAGGAATGTCAGTGACTAGGTTTTTAGATTTATTTGGTATTAACAAAGCATATTGTGGTAAAATGTATAATACAAAATGAATTGCAAAGATGTAAAATTTAATGCCATCTGGGTTTTTGTAGCACCCCATGGAACTTACAAAATAATTATTTGGTCCCATGTGGCTGCAATATTTAAAGTAGTAATGTTGCAGATCAGATTTTTTTCTTAATACATTTAGAAGCATACTTCTTCTTTTAGAAATTTAATCCAGTCATCTTTTCATTTGATAAAAGTCTGCATTTTGAATTAAATAAAAGAAAAATTACTTCAGAATGGTGTAAGGGGAAGGCAGATCTCTCTTTTTGTTTTAAAAGATGCAATATTTCATCAGGAAACAGGTCAAATCTAGAGTTCATCAGGTCCAAAACACAATTTTAAATTCTCTTTTATGAGATCCTTCTGAGTAGCAGAGCTGCTTTATATAATTCCATACTTCTTATATAATGAACAAATAAGCAATATTCTTTCCATATTACTTCATTTTGTGCAATTTTCCATCTTCATTCTGTTTTAGTTTAACTATTCTTCTGTCATTTTGCATATATAACAGTATTATATAATAATTTTGATGAGGTGTTAGGTACTAAGACTATGATGTTTATTTATTTAAAAAAACAATGTTTCTAATACTAACCACTGTATCAAGTTTACTTTGAAGAAGTGTTTTCAAGGTGATTTCACAAGCTTCTATTTCTGTTCTGGACGCTACATACCATGGTTCAGTGTGTGTATATTTTCAGGACTATTATTGCTTGATTGTAGTTACAGTAATGTTAAACTGAAATAAGATATGCATGTAGTATAGTTATGAAAATACCTGTCTAGTAAATAGTGGTCTTATTGAGTCCCTAAATGTGTGTATGGTTTTCAGTGTTATGGTTGTATAAGATAGCTTGAGTATGTCCCATTTTCACTCCATAAATTAAAGCTGGCCAGGGTCAACTGTAAGTTATGTTTATTTTTTTCTCATTGAAAGTATTTGCTTTTTACATTTATGTAATTTTTTTTTTTTCCTTATTACTGCCACTTCTTTATGTATTTCTCCCTTCCTTTGAAAGATGCACACCCTCTGTCACATAACTGGAAACATTCCTGCAATGTATGCAATTTCATGTGCGTGTGTTACCACAGTCCACATGCTTTTAAAAATCATGTCTCAAATTAAGTAAACTTTTGATATCGCAGACAGTAGTGGAGTGTATGCATGCCACCACAGATATGTGTGCCACCACAGGCCAGGAATGGGTTATTAATCAGTAGGTGGGAAAAAGGGAGAGAGAAATGGCTGAGATTGGCACTGTACAAAAAGACCTCTGTCTCTTAACATTAAAGAAAAAAATAATTCTGTGCTATTTAGCTTTATGAGTGTTCTTTTTTCATAGATTATAAGCAAATAGAAACTAAGATGTAGCTTAAAAAATAAAACAAAAACCAAAAACTAGAAACTGTTTCAGCAAAAAAATTAAATATGTCCTATTTTATTCTTCATGTAGCGATGTTGAAATGTATCACCTATGCCTTCCTTAGGAGGATCCTTCAGAGTAATTTTTAATAGACAAATATCTTTTTATTTGTTTGAGTATCTGGAATTTGTTAGAGATTAAATCCAGCCATGAAAAAACTGAGCATAATGAATTTTCATTTAGTTAAAGTCTCCTAAAATCCAGTGTTTTCATAACTTTAAAGATAAAATTAAGGCACCCAACTTGGTAGTGCTTGTGTTTTAATTCTTTTGTCCTGAAGAGACAGGAGTTGTCTTTTCCAAAACCTGTCTTTTCAGCATGTGTTCTTCCTTTGCACAGCAGCTATTGGAAGTTTTCATAGACTTTTGTCTTATTAATTAATCTGAGAAAAAGATACCATAGCTTCACCCTGTTTCTTTCCTCACGTAATGAAGACTCAGAAACACCACTAGACTTCCTAGAACTAGTATAGTTGCAAAATTTCCGTATTCATTTGTTATCATTATACAGAGGCAAAAAATGTGTTGTGCATTCTACACAACAGGGATCTCAATGGAAACAAAGATTTAAGGTCATGGACTGTGGAGCTGCTACACTGCCTGTGATTTTTATCTTGTATTCACTCTTCAAGATATGTATTGAAAATAATTTTAACACATCTGAAAAACTGAAAATCTTTTTTCATTTGGAATTGTTCAATAAAGCAATGCTTTTGAATATCAGACTAGTTAAGGCTTATTTTACCTAACCATAAGATTTTTCTACAGTTTTTAATATCTGATTATACTCATGGGTATATATTTGTACAATTCAAGACAATACAGAAAGCAATGAAAGTTTTTATTGCAACCAGTGAGGTGGTTTACATTTACTAGTACTGAATCCAAAACTCATACAAGTGAGAAGTGATGGTGAGAATGGAGTACTGTAACTGATAAATTTCAGTGGTACTGCAAAATACTGCAGATTATTACTTGCAACACATTCAAATGTATTGCAGTGTAGCCAGGATAATTTTCTACACAATAATTTAGTGTTGAAAAATCTTCATGTGTCACATGGAAACACCTGAAAACTGAGGTGGAGGGCTGGGGGGGGAGTAGACAGAAGAAGTAAAAAAGGAATGTCTACACATTTTCTATGAAAACTTTTGCTAAGTTGCCCCCCAGCAAATCAGTGTTCGTATTATATGCCAATTAATGGTCTTGCAGCATTCTGCTTTAGTGAATTTTCACGAAGTGACAGGAAAAGAGCATTGCAGATGGAAATGAAAACATCTAAAAACACAGGTGCTGTTGTTCATAAATAAATTAAACAGTTCAGCATACAATGACTGTACTCAGGAAGAATACATATTATCAATTCTCTATTGTATTGATCCTTCAAACTAAGTCGTGTGCCACAGTTAAACACTTGTGTGTATTTTAAAGCTGTCATTTGTAAGTTTGAGCAAAGTACAACAGTCCTTAAGGGAAACTGCCTAATAACAGACAGACTGGCAGTCAGAGTTCAGTATATTTTCTTCATCTTTAATTCAGCAGGAAGTCTTTATAGGTAGGAAATGAGGGTCCCATTCGTACTTGCCACTGGAGAACTGCAGTTCTTAAAGTGGGCTTCATTGTCAGGACTCGCCACACGCAGCCCTTTTTTCTGAGTCTTGCTTAAATCACTGGCATACAAGAGGAGGTCCAAACATCCCAGCAATCTGATTCTGCCAGTTGTTACCTATTATGCTTTATTTCACAACGTCTGGTCCATAAAATATTTCCTGTCCCTGCTATCCTTCTGTCAGATTGGCTAAAAAGCTCAGTCTTATTTTGTGCTTTCTGTGTGAATGATACATGTGTGTGTGTACTTTGGTTAAGATGTTTTGGTTTCCTGAGTACTTTAAGAAGCTTTTACTAAAAAAACTGATTACAGTTGCATTATCGAAGATATTAGGAACACAAAAGATACGTATAAATAAAAAATAATAATTTTAAGAGAAGGTGGAAAAACATAGATTTTGATTGATTTTATTCTTCATTGCACTGAACAGTGCGAAGTTGAAAACAGAACTGCAAAGTAAATCCTGCACAAAATATTTCATAAAACTTCACATGAGACTTGATACAGATTTGTAGAAGCATAGAATGGTTTCAGTTGCAAGGCACCTTCAAAGATCATTTAGTTCCCACCACCCACCTCTGCCATGTGCAGGACATCTTTCACCACATTAGTACTTAAAGCCCCATCCAATCTGACCTTGAGCCCTTCCAGGGACGGGGCATCCACAACTTCTCTGGGCAACCTGTTCTGGTGTCTCACCACTTTTCACTGTAAAAAAACCTCTTCTTTTAGGTTAGAGCCATTACCCCTTGTCCTATCACTACAGGGTCTAGTAAAAATTCTCTCTCCAGCTTTTTTGTAAGCCTCCTTTACATATACATAGGCCACAGAAAGGTCCTCTTGGGACCTTCTCTTCTCCAGGCTGAACAAAACCAACTCTCTCACACTTTCTTGTTAGGAGAAGTGTTCCATCTCTCAGATAATTTTTGTGGCCGTCCCCTGGACCTGCTCGAACAGTTCCTTGTGCTGGGAACCACAGAGCTGGCCACGGTACTCCAGATGGGTCTCACAAGAGTGGAGCAGCAGAATCACCTCCATCAACCAGGTGGCCATGCTTCTTTCTATGCATCACAGGGTACATTTGGCTTTCTGTGCTGCAAGTACACATTGCTGACTCATATCTAGTTTTTCATACACCAGTGAATATCTATCAATATCTCCAAGTCTTTCTCCTCAGGGCTGCTCTCAATCCCTTCATCCCCCAGTCTGTAGTGATACTGCAGATTGCCCTGATGCAGATGCAGGACCTTGCACTTGGCCTTGTTGAAGCCCACTCCTCAATACTGTCAAGATCCCTCTGGATGGCATCCCATCCTTCAAGCATATTGACTGCACCATTCAGCTTAGTGTTGTCCCCAGACTTGCTGAGGGTACACTTAATCCCACTACCTATGTCATTAATAATGATATTGAACACTAAAAGTCCAAATATGGATCCCTGAGGGACACCACTTGTTACTTGTTGTAAAATAGCACAGTATTATATGTAAGCCAGGAACTATACAGAACCAAACTACTGCTTTTGTGTATACTGGTTAAATTAAAATAAAGCATAGTGGGAAGTTATGACGAGATCTATTAGTTCAAATTCAGTACAAATATCTTATTCTGCTTGGTGTAATACACTATCAAGTTTGGCATCTGATAATGATGTTATTTTTTAAAATGTGTTGTACATTGGTGTTTGAGTAGAGAAAGGTGTCTTGCAGAACACAATATGTACAGAGCAAAAAATGGTATGTATCATAATAGGTAATTACCTTGCTGCTGGTTTGCTGTATTCAGCTAAAGGAAAATAATTGCTGATTAAACAACTTGGCTATCCAGAGACTTGATTATATGGTATTTCCATATAGAATTATGCTTATATGCAACTGCAGAGCGCTGCTTTAGAGGGAATGGTTGTATCCTTTGAACAGTATTTTATATATCTTTTTTATTAATTCAGAGATCTTGTTAGTGTTTTCCTTTTGTGCCATTTGTGTCTGCATGTGGCTTGTGATGAGCTTTGCAGTTGGTTTCTTTACATATGTATGTTAGAATATGCAGGTTATTAATGCAATGCAGCAAACTACTTAATTGGCACCCCAAGTAGTAACTGAAATTTGCCACCTATATGGAGGCCTTGATTATTATAAACATATAGGAATAGTAAAAATTCAATTATTTTCCTTCAAAAATAATAAAAAACCCACTGTAGAAAAAATTAAAACTTTTATTTAAATAAAATGGTGTAATTGTTGTTGTAGTTTAACCTTGGTAGGCAACTAAGAACCACATAGCTGCTAACTCACTACCCTCCCAGTGGGATGGGGTAGAGGATCAGAAGGATAAAAATGAGAAAAATTATGGGTTGAGATAAAGACTTTTTAATAGATAATGCAAGAGCTGTACACACAAGCAAACCAAAACAAGGAATTAATTCATTACTTCCCAGATGTTTAGCCATTTTCAGGAAAGCAGGGATTTATCATATGTAGTGGTTATTTGGGAAGATAAACACTATAACTCTGATTGTCCTCTTCCTTCCTTGCTTTTACTCAGATTTTATTGCTGAGTATAGTGTCTTATGGTATGGGATGTCCCTTTGGTTGGTTGACGTCAGCTGTCTTGGCTGTGTGACCTTACAGTTTCTTGTGCACTTCCAGCCTACTTACTGACAGGGCAATGTGAGAAGCAAAAAAGGCCTTGATGCTGTGCAAGAACTGCTCAGCAGTAACTAAAGCATTCCAATGTTATTAACACTGTTTCGGTCACAAATTGAAAAATAACACCATACAAGTTACTATGAAGAAAACTCGTTTCCCAGACAAAACCAATGCAGTTGTGAAGGTAATTTATGAAGCAGATAAAACAGAAAGGAAGCACCATGAAGTAACTACCTGAACACAAAACACAAGGCTACTGCTAGGAGTTGTAAACAGGAGAAAGCTTGAACACATTTAACTTCTTGACTATTAAGTAGCCCTATTAACTCAAACCAGCAGAAACTCAGAGTGTAATCTTAGTCTAGTTGGTATCAACAGGAAGGCTTGCAAGACAACTTACCCACCACTCCTTATAGGTTACTCCAGACAGAGAAAATAAACAGAAGCAGGGACTGCAGATGCTGAATTCAATTCAAGGATCAGATCACTATGAAGGAAATTTGGGAAAAATTGGAGACAGCTTAACCAGAATTCATAGCTAGCTATTTACAGAGTTACAAGTCTCATTCCAGTAACCTCTCTACATCTGCCATGATAGAACATTAGGACTTCCTTCCAAGATTATTTCTGTCTTCATGCTTTTATAATAAATGTACTGGGAAGGGCTCCCAAACTACAATTAGATAAATTGTCTAGGTGATAATTTCTGCTACATTTTAAAAGGTTGCATTTTTTTTTTGTTTGTTTTGTTTTCTTTTGTTTGTTTGTTTGTTTTTGTCTCCTTCTCTGGAGACATTCAAAACCCTGTGTATCCTCATCTAGGTGTTCCTGCTCCAGCAGGGGGATTGGACTAGATGATCTTTCAAGGTCCCTTCCAATCCCTAACATTCTGTGATTCTGTGTTGGTTTGTTCTATTTTCTGTCTCCAGCAGGGGAAGCAATTCCAAAGTCTTTCTGCTGTTTCAGTGTGTTTGTTTTTTTATAGTGCCTCCAGGCAGAATTTCCTTAAGATTGTAAGCCCAGACTATTCAAGTGGCTGATTGACTACAGGGCACAGAGGTTGAGGAATTTCTGGCAGCAAGTCAACTTGCAGCAATAAAAATTATTTTTTTCCAACACTATCAGTTCCCATTACATGGATACCACAAAGTCCCCAAAAGATAAAATCAGCTACAGAAAGCATTCATGCTTCCCACTTACTCTGGAAGCTAATTTTGCAAAAAGCTTTTCACCAACTGCATTTTCAGAAATAATGCTGAATCTGGAATTTGGACATTATCCTTGACTCTGTTCTCCTCCATTCTCAACCCCCACCCAGCTCCTTCACACAGAGATTTCTCACAGAAAGCAATGAGGAATGAAGGCAGATTAGGAGTCAAACTGCCATAAGAAAAGATTGCAGTAATGTGGATTCAGTTTAAGTATGTCAAAAGAGTATTTGTTGCAAAACAAATACTAAAAGGTGCAAGAGAGAGGATCTGCATGCCAGTTTGAAACAAAACTTTTCTTCTGGTCGGAGGCATTGTTACCTCCCAGTAGATTTGTGTGGTTTTCATTTTCTTTTTTCCAGATCTGAAGAATTTCCACATTTAAGGGTTAACAGGAGGGCACAAACTCATCAGCTTTTCACATAGCCCACACTCTTTCTTTAGAATTCATCATATTCTTTTATCAGTGAAAATAAACAAATGCACTTTTATAAATGACCATCCTCAAAACACATATGGAATCTCTGTCTGAAGACCAAGTCAGACTATTGTCGATAATAGTAGCTTTTCAAAAATAAAAAAGACAATTTGCAAGACAAAATTTGTTCGAACAGAAGACTGTTTTGTGGAATTAATATCAACTATTGAGTATTATAATTGAATTATCAGTTTGTGCTATCACATTCTAAGTATACCTTTTCAGTTACATTAAGATTTTTAAGGCATGCAGAGGACTGCAAATATAATGTTATGCATTGTATTTTGTATCTCTTAGTTTCACAGCAAATAATATGGTGGTTTTGGAAATACATACTGGGTCTGCAAGCATCAAACCGTCTCCTTGTTTCTTTTAAGAGGTAAGAACTGCCATTCTGTTCCAAACAAACTTATCATGGATATTGGTCTGTAGCACATGTTTAGGGAAAGTACATAAGAAATAAAATGTTTATAGAATGGGGAGAAATAACCCCAAGCATGAGTATAAGTTGGAGGTGGACCTGCTGGAAAGCAGTGCTGCAGAGAAAGACTCGGAAGTTCTGGTCAATAATAGGTTGACCATGAGTTAACAATGTGCCCTTGTGGCCAGGAAGGCCAATGGCATCCTGAAGTGCATTAAGGAAAGTGTGGCCAGTGTGTTGAAGGAGGTTATCTTCCCCATCTACTCTGCTCTGGTGAGGCCACATCTGGAACACTGAGTCCAGTTCTGGGCTCCCCAGTTTAAGAAGGATAAGGAATTAATGGGAGTGCAGCAGAGGGCTATGAAGACGATTAGGGGTCTGGAGCATCTTTCTTATGAGGAGAGACTGAGAATATTTGGTCTGTTCAGCCTTGGGAAAGAGAAGGCAATGGTTTTTATATGATGTCTGGGGGTGATAGGTCTGATCAGGAGAACCAGAATCTCCCACATCCTTTACTTCCCACATCTCACAGAAAAAAATGCATTCAATAAATGGCTGGACATATGGAGTTTTGTGAGAGAGCAGTTTCAAGTATAATAACAGCAGCTTAGTTAATGCAAGTTAAGATTTAAAGATTTAAGGATGGCTTAGAAATCCCCATAATTGAGGATTATATTCCTTTTTTTGTCAGTGAATTTATCCTGTTCATTGATTATTTTCTTATTTCTGTTGTGCTGGTGGAAGTTTGTCAAGATGAGTGTTTACTGGAATAGTAGTTTCCCGATGTGTTTTATTTTCAGATTAAAGCTTTTTGTTGTAAGAATTTAACATAACATGTACTAACTCAAGCTCTGTCTTTATTAACTTACTTAAAGACATGCATTATAAATTCTGGAATATTAAATTACACCATACAAAATGGCATATGATCTTAAGTTGCTGGGTTTTTTTCTCATACATTTATCAGCTCTCTTATGCAGCCATTAGCCATTGCAAGGTTCCCATTACTTTTCATGGGACCGATCAAACAAGTAAGGATGATCCACATTATAGAATCAATGGCATTTTTCAAGATGTTGCAAAACCTTTCAGCCATTTTGTATCTTCTAAGAAGTGTTTTGACTGCTGTTTGTATATTTGTAATATATATTAAGCCATCCATGTACATCCATGTACAGTAAATCCATGTACTGCAGAAGCTAACTAGTCGTCATTCAGTAAAGTACCATTTTAAGTGTTTAGGCTTTTGGACAAGCCTGAATGTAAACAAGATCAAAATTTGGCACTTTTTTTTTTTTTTGTATGACCACTGTCTGGTGCTTTTGGGGAAGTTCGAAGTGTTTTCTAAGAGAACAGGAGTGATTTAACCTGTAATTTATGTCATAGAAAATTCTCAGACTCTCAAGAATGCTGTCACACATCTACATACCTGCAGCTGGGCTGGCTGAATAGGTTTACTGCCTCATCAACTATGCCAGCTGAAACATTTTGATCCACAATTGACAGGTAAGCAGAGAGTCACTATTCAAACTCTCTGAGTTAAACCAGCCTATTTTAATTGAAATGGGTGAGGAAGGAATCACATGCACAGCTCAGTTAGCAGAATTCAGACTGTGGTAATCTCCAGGAGGAGGATATGGTACCAAGGAATCAGGAGCAGAGTAAAGTAGCAGGAGCTTTCCCATCTGACAGTTGTTACCAGAAGAGGGCACATCTACTTACTATGTGTATTTAGCATCCACACAATAATGCAGGGGAAGGAATTATTGTTGTATAAACTACAGATAACTCAAATTTAGAACATTTCCTAAGAATATATATCTTTAGAGACTAGTTAGCAGGTAGGCAGGATGTTTAAGATGTGAGTGGCACAACATAGCCATAGAATAACTAGGGAAGGAGAGCCAATGGTATAAAAAACAATAAAGTAACCAAAAGTACTATTCTGCCCACGTTTTTTTTAAAAATTAGTTGTGTTAAATAACAAACAAATCATTTTACTGACTTTCCTGATAAAAGTGGGCAAAAATAAGAAATTCTGTGAGTATTTTTATCTTTAGTTTAGCATGAAAATTTTACATAAAGCAGTAGCTTCTTCTTATTTAAGTATTGATGAATATCAAGTAACTGTGATAGAGAAGTCAGTTTTAAAATAACTTTTTATAGGTCATACAAAAATTAAAAGTAAAGTTGGCCAATAAAATCAAAGAACCATTTTCCCCCACCTCTCTCCACAAGGTGTATGAATCTATAAGAATCTCAAGTTTACACTAGTACTGGCATCTGTTATCTCTTTACAGTAAAAAGGTCTTGATTGAGTTGAAGATCTCTGTCTAGCATTTTCAAATGTGTTTTCAGATAAACTAATTCATTGGAAACTTAATGCACTACAGGAATTATATATGTCAGATCTTGTTTAATATCTAGAAAGATGAACCATATTATTGGCTGTAGTGAGTTGTTTGGTTTTGAGGTTCTTTGAGGGGTGAGGAGGGGAGTACAGAAACCAAAACCAGAAGAAATATGAATGACTATGAAATAATACTATATTTTCTGGATTATATTGATAAGTTTTAAAATATTTTTAATTAATTTCTCTTCCAGATGATACTGATTAGGGAGAAGACTTTTGTTTACAGTATAAATAAACATGTAAAAATGTAACCCAAACACATGACTAGCCTGTACTAACATTCTTGAGACTGTTTCTGTCTTCTGTTTTGTCTCTGACTTGCATTTTGATATATCAGCTGTTGCATCATGTCTTAAAATTAAACTCTGAGCCTTTAGAAATAATGCCTGGTAATACAGGCTTCAGGGTCTCATAAAGTGTTTTAGGCAAAGAGTGACAACAAGTAAAACAGCGGCAGCAACAGAAACTATACTTTCACCCCCGTAACTTTACTATTTTTCGTGAAAATTTCACCCCAGTAAGAAGGGTTTTTTCTATATATTTTAATGAGTTATAGTTGTTTCAATTTGGTTTGTATCCTCTTGTGAATGGAATCCTTTAAATTTAAATCTCCTGGGCTTGTAAATTCACTGAATGCCTGAAGATAAGGATCAAACCTAGAATTTTACTTTGTTCTGATACCAAATATTCTAATCTAGCCCAGCAATTTGAACTCTCCTTTTACCAAATATTTCTGTTTAACCAATATGCATGGATATGATTTCAAGTTGCTAACTAAGAAAATATTTTTATTTTAAGCCAGCTAATACTGGAAATGCTAAAAAAAATGTGCTTATTATTTACTTTGGTGGGACATGTTGTTGTTGTTGTATTGTTTTCTGTTCACTTGTTTTTAAGTTAGAAATCTGAATAACCATTCTTGTGGATATGCTGGAAATGTTGTTCATTGTTGTGAAAATCACCCCTTAGAAAAAGAGATTTATAATATGCATTAATATTTCAGAAAATAAATAATGAGATAACAAAGCCCATGCATCTGGTGACAGACCATGCAATAGATGGAACTTTACCCAAGCTGTCAGATTGAAGTTTTGTCACCTTGGGTTGCAAAGTTTCTATATAGAACTTCTTATTAAACATTTCTTAATCTCCCTAGAACACAAACCTACCTATCTACCAAGAAAACCAGGAGGTATCAGGTAGCATTGCAGAGTAGTGTGCCTTCAGTCTTTGCCATTCATTCTAACCACCCTCAGCCCTCTATCGTGTGACACATTGGTTGCTCACCTCAAACTGGGCTTCATGCAACAAAGAGGTTGTGGAGCCACAAATTGGTAAATGCCATAGAATCATAAAATGATTTAGGTTGGAAAAGACCCTGAAGATCATTGAGTTCAACCATTAACCTAACACTAACAAGTCCACCACTAAGCCGTGTCCCTAAGCACCACATGTACAAGTATTTTAAACATCTCTAGACTCAATGACTTCCCTGGGCAGCCTGTTCCAATGCTCGACAATGCTTTGTGTGAATAAATTTTTCCTAATATCAAATTTAAACCTCCCCTGGTGTGACTTTAGGCCATTTCTTCTTGTCCACATTCTATATATTTTCAAACAAAACTGGAAGGAAAACATGACAAATGCTCCAAACTAATTAAATTCTATTTTAAAATATCCTAATGCACTCTAATACAGATTACGTAACACCAGACTGATGTAAACATCTGCATTGTAAATTGGGTACTAAATGCTGAAGTTGTGAAACCTTATTTTACACCATTACTCTGAAGGCCCAACCCTGAAAATTCTTTCTTGATTACTGAATCCTGTGAGACCTTTTCAGAAGTCTTGTGAATGGACTTCTTCAAAGGTTCTGGCCTCTGGTTTGTTAATTTTATATGGCACAGAGAGGAAAAAGATTCTGTTTTTTCTCACTGAACTTGTAAATACATCTACTATTTAATGTTTCAAATTGCAGTACTTTTTCCTGGATCCTGTCTCTAGAAGGTTTTATGTAGACAGTTTTGTGGCGACTAACTACAAACTTAATGCTAAGAATTTACTTTCCTCTGCTTTCTCACAGTAATTCTACAAGTGTTTTTATTTAATTGGATAAGGATGAAGGTCTGAGTTCTTACCTTCTCCATCACACCTGCTGGACACTATTGGAGAAAGACTTTAGGTACTAATTTCTCTGGGACGTTTGGTGGAGAGAAGCAGCTAGCTGATCTGTAACAGTCAACATTTTTACCTGAAGTATACAATGCACTAGGGAGAAAGGGGAAAATGGTTATGCGATTCTCCCCATGACAAGTTCTACCCCTACCCCAACAGGAAACAGGCAACTAATGCATTTTTAAATGCCAACAAGTAAATGCAAGTTGTGTGCAGCAGTACTTCTAGGATTTTGAACTGTTGCTGTTGCCAACTTAAGTAGCAACTGATCTATATTTATGAACTGTACTTTGAAGAAACACTGACTGGGGCATTGGTAAGGTTAATTCTGAGCCCCTGGTCCAGAAATGTGTCCAAAAGGTTCTAAAAAAGCAGTGGTTTTCAGCCAACTGCTCAGTGCCTCATGAACTATTCTTGGCAGTATTCCTGCTGGCTCATAAGTCTTGCCTTCATAGATTATTTTACCTTTATTGGATCATGGATAACAAAGCACAGTGCTCATTCTTGTTCCTTTTTTTTTTTTTTAATAACTTGCATGTATTATACTACTGTATTAGGGAATGGGTGTCACAGTATTGGGAATTATTTTTTCTCCTGCTGATGTCTCAGAGATACTTTTAAATTCAGAATTACATGATGTCTCTTTTCAACAATAAAGTTGTGAGATGAAAAGTGCTTTTCAACTTTTATGTTTATAAATTGCATTTACTACTAGAAAACTACTTAGACTTATAGACAGAAAATATGAAGTATTCAATGAAATCAAACTGAATTCAGAAATATAAATTATGTTTTAAAGCAATTATACAAGCAATCCTTGAAAAGCTTTTTTTCAATTCTGTCAGGTAGCTTAAGTTACATAACTGACAAGAACAAATGTGTTTATAGCAAAAAAGAAAATAGATATTAAAATGTCTAATTTCCCTAATCAAAACATTATCTTACTATAGAGATACTACTTGAATATTTATATGCAATAGAAATATTTACATTATTTTTAGTTTTACACTTCTTTATTTACATCTTACTGCCTTTCGGTCCACCTCAAAGTCCACATTGTACTAGACCCATTAAATGAAGTTAGAGACAAGATAGAGTTTCTTCTACAAGTCTAATATATGCTACAGGAAAAATGCATGAGAACAGAGACAGAGTTACAGTTGAGATTCAGACTCAAGTCCTTGGGTTCTCTTTTGGTTTACTTTTTTCTTTTTTTTGGTAATTTTGAAAAACCTCACACTTTCATACTAAAAATGTATAGCCTTAGCTACATTTATAGAATTTACTGTGGCACCTTAGCTGTACTATGACATCAGTATTGCATTGGGAATCTTCACAAAACTTGGTCTAATTGCTATGCTACATAACCAATTGATTATGTATTTCACTACTGATTCCCAAATTCAACTTGCACCAGAAAATTATGCACTTGAATGCAAATTCCTTAAAGGGCAGTATAGATTCCCCTCTAAGAAATATGGACATGAGAAAATTTCCCCTTCTTAATCATAAAAGGAGTTTCACATAGGTTTTATGAAGGATTTGTGCAGTTTCCTTATGTTCAAACAGATAATATGGTCATATTTCTCAAGTCAAAATCTAATTTAATTCAGAAAGAAACTGAAAAGAGAAGATCTTTCATAGCTCGGCATCTGGGCTCTGTGATTACCTTCCAAAGACGAGGAGAAGCAGAATGAAATCATGTGTAAATTGAACTCTGCTTCAAAAAAAGTATAAGCCATATTTTGGTTAAATAAAAAAAAAAAAAACCAACATTTTTAAAAGTAATGTTTTGGCCGGTCGTGGTGTTTTGTGTGTCCTTTTTCATGGTAACAGTTTCAAAAAAAAAAAAAAAAAGCAAAAAAAAGCAAAGCTATTTTTATTATGTGTTTGACCAAGCAGAAAGTAATGGAATATGAAATATGGAATATAACTCTTTGGTATGCTTACCTTTATAACGACTTGCAGTGATGAGTTGCACTGTTCAGCACCTACCCCTTTGTAATGTCAGGTTGAATATTACGAGATTTACAAATTTTGTTTCAGTAATCAGAATTGCAGAATAATCATATTCAAATTTTATTGTTCTACTAGTTCTAACTCAGAAGAGAGCAGAAGGTAGAAACTGTGGAAAGCTTACTTGGAATAGATTGTTCAGATTTATTGGGGTGTGCACATGTAGCTTTTTGAATATATGTACTTATACACGCACATAGGAGGGATCCAGCCAGCACAACAGAATTACACACGTTATTTGTGGTATCCATTATTGTGTGCATATGTATCCCGTTAGTACTTGCATATTTATCCTACTGGTCAAAGAGGCAGAAAGACCTTGGTTACAACTGATTATTGTTTTGTCCATGGCAACAGTTACCTGCTTTCTTCTGCCGCTGCTGTCCTTTCATTTTTTGCTCTCTGTTGCCTAATAGTTAAAAAAAAAGGTTCAAGTCAAAGTAATCTGACGTTAAGCGGTTGCTGATTTTTGAAGCCAGATTTTCAGGGTTCTAAATTTTTGCAATAACGTATCTTTTTTATTTTGTTTTGTTGTGTCTGTTTACAAAATAGACTCACTGTTCAAATAAACTCTTTATAATGGCAAAGTTTTGTGAGGGAGGACTGTTTGGTCCAGAACTGACCTGTACAAGGAAGGTTTTCACCTCTTCACATAAACATCCAGTTCACAAAGGATGTCACTGTAGGCTCTCAAGGGTTGAAAACACCACGTTGGTCATTTAGTCCCCACATATTTGAGTGGATGGGAACAGGTAAGTAACATTCTTTGGCAGAAGAACCTAATTTTTAACTACCTTTCCACATGTTCCACTTCACTGAGGCATTCCTTAAGAAGACAATGAATAAAAAGTGCCTGAATTCTCCGCTGTGTTTTACAAAGGATCTACAAATACCCCATTCTATTTTTATATTTCAAATGCAATTAGGCTTAGTATTAGACTGAGTATTTTAAATGACATAAGGAAAAAAAGTTCCTTTCAGAATAGTGTCTGTTTGGCTTAAGATTATCAGTAGCAAAATTTTCCTTTCACTTGTATCTTCTGGACTCAGGAATAAATGGTGCTTTGCAGATGATCGTAATGGTGCACGGCTGACTCTAGAAAAAAACCAGTCTCTTCTGTGATGCACTGATTTACAAATGCTAAAGAAAAGCTCTTAAAATAAGGTTGAATGTAGTGGTGAATACTGGTGTGTACAAACACCACAGTTATTTACAGTTCATTTTTTAGCTTACTGATCCTGGAAAACTGTAGAAGATATTCTTTAAAATCGTGAATATGATCACGTCAGAGCACAAGCATTGTAAATTTAATGAAAATAAATAATTAGTTATGAGAGTAGGTGAGAAGTTCAGATGGTTTTCTGATATTTAGTGTGAAGAAGATTCATAATAATCCCCGGAATCCTTGTGGAAATGCGCATGTAACTGTTCTACTGTGTTACATAGTCGTGTCTTTGTATAAGGTGTTTAGTACCAGTGTTCACAGTAAAGAGTGTCATCCTATACATTTACTACACTCTTCCTTTGGAGCTAGATTCAAGTAATGTTCATCATTATGCACTAATTTTATATGTTGACTTAATGGTCAAGGCTGCTCAAACTTGGGTGCTCTCTTTTTTGCTGCTTCCACCCAGGAAAATGAGAAGGACCTATTCTTTACTGTGTGCTTCAGAATTGAAAACCTCATTGGGTTAACAGGGTTACTGTTCCCAACCCAACTGTCAATCTCAGTCCCTTGGAACATCAGGTTTCACAGGTCAACTCATAGCTTGTTAAACCATTTCAACAGTCCAGAAGTAGTAGATATTTAGTTAAAATCTTTAAAATCTTTATGCTGTGCAACTTTCATTACATTTTATCTGTTTCCCTACATTCCTTCTTAATATCACTGCCCTCCAACAGAATACATTGCTCTAAGAATGATTAGAAATATCCTTTACTCTCCACACTGCAACCAATTGACCTCCAAACAGCAACAAGAGAGATCCGGAAAATAACCTCTCTCAAATTTAAACTCTTATTGTAAGTCTGAGTTCTTCCTGGAGCTGGGAGTCACAGTAAAAGGTCAGTGCATTGATACAGGGTATATTAGTGAACTATACCTCACGTTAGCCCAAAACCTGGAGTGCTTGAAGTAAAAGGAGTGATAAAACGACTATGAAAACTTTCCTATCAGTATACTCGTTATGTGGGAAGGATGCTTTTGTGATGATACAGGGAATCAAAGTAGTTATTCACAGATTCATTTTTGGTCTAACAATCAATTAATGACCCCAGGTCACAGAACTCTATTTTTTAATACCTCCTTATCTCTAAGCAGCTTAGGATAGTGATGGCCTCTTGGTCTTTTTCTTTCCTTCCTCCTTTTTTTTTTTTCAAAAAACAGATGTCAAGTGTCAAGGAAATTTATACTTGGGATTTGAAAAAGCTCTGCATCCTACAATAACAAGAATGCTTTGATTAATTTTGATATGTTTTCATTGACAACAGTATAAAAATTATAGCTTATAGTAATATGTCTAAAATATTTTCAGCCAGCTTGGTAGCTAGGCAAATAATTTACCACACAGGTTTTACTCAGAGCTAGTGTTTGCTTCAGAGACTCTCAAGAGGCTTCAGCAGAAAAACACTTTGTATTTAACATAAGATGTGAATTTTCATTTTGTTTTGATATTGGACATTTAGACATCTGCGAACTGTTATCAGCAACATCTAGTGATATTTCCATCCTATGCCACTTATGTTTATTGGATTCTGAAGATTTACAGGTGTTTAATGATACTAATAAACAAACAAAAAGTTTGATTTGTCTAATAAGAAATTCAGCATGATTCCAAATTCAAACTTACTCTGTTTAATTGTGCAGAATGAGTGAAATCCAGTAAATAAATTAGGAAGTATCTTTTTAATGTCAATTTATAAAACATTTCATTTTCAATTTTCAGTTGATGTAATGTAGTAGATGTAGATGTCTGCAATATCTTAGCTATAGATTCCTGATGTTCCAACTTAGTATCTTAATTTATAGTTCTCCATCTGTCTGCAATAGGAAGGGTTAATGTTTTGTTTTGGTTTATTTTGGCTTGTGACTGTTTTGTTTTGTCCTAGGTAACTTCATATATATACATATATATATATATATATATATATATACACGTATATATATGTGTGTGTGTGTGTGTATTTTTTCTTTTTTCCCCTGAAGTGGAGGTCTGAGACCATCCTCTAGATGCCTTGTGAGAGAAGGCCAAGATAATGCTTCTAAGAGAAGGCAAAGATTTTTCCTTCCCTTTAGGTTTTCTTGTACAGATCATTGTGGAAACATTTCTCTTGAAGTTCATTACCTCCAAGGACTTCAATTGAAAAGTTTGCTCTTAACCTAAATATCACGTGCAGATTCATAAATTTGCAAATATTACCCCTAAGTACTCATACTACTTTTACAAGTTATTCGTGAAAGAAACTACAAAACCTACTTTTGATATAAATCATTCGCTGTTTTATGGATTTTTCTATTTTTACTGTGTTCATAGTACCACCAACTGATAACATTAAAGTTCAAATCTGTACTTATATGACCAAATTAGAATTTTTACTGGATTTTCCTGTTTGTGTTCTTCTAGGCTTATATTTGGCACACCAGTAGGCAACCTTATTTGAATATCACCTATAAGGTATCAGTTGAATCAGAATTTAGTTTTACTTTATCTGACAGAATCAGCTAATTATTTCTGTGTACTTTCATTTTATCTGATTTCAGCTTTACTGACTAGGATTTGAAAACTTTATCTTAAAAAGTGGACAGCAGCAATAGAGTTGGTGGCAGGCCCTAAATGTTACTATAAAACCTTTCAAATAAATTTTGTGTACCAATCTCCTATTTTCTAACTTTGTCTGTTGCCATCTCACAGGCATTCATATTACTTTACTCTGTTTGCTGCTGGACTTCTACTGGGTTAAAATCCTTCTACTGTACTGAGCAGCCCTGTGAATTAATCTAAACATTGTTATCCAGGATACAGTAAAAATTCACTAAATATTTCTACTATGTATTTTATAGTTTCCTTTCAAAAGTAGAAAGCATGGTACTTTACCTGTTTTCACCTGAACTTAGACCAGCAGTCACTTCCAAAACATCACTGCCAGCATTTCCAGACACTTCATGCCAACTCTGTCTAAAGCGAAGATTGGTCAGAAGATTGGTAAGAAGAGGACAGTGTTCTGCTGTTGGCTGCATTTAATAGGTTAGGTAGCTGCACAGTTAGTAGGCCCCTACTTGATTCTCCTACCCCTTAAAACAATTTTTGCAAGAATTACACAAAACATTATATTAACTACGACTGTAGATGTATCATATCTATTTAATACTACATGCCATTTCTCCAGAAATTCTTTCAGCTTCAAACTTGATTCTTTCAAAATATTGCTTATTTACATTACTGACTTCGATTGAGTAGCTGAAGTCTCTACCTCAAGGATTCTTGTTACTGACACATTTTTAATTAGGTGAATCAAACTTTTGAGTTGTGATATGATTGAAGTCCTGGAAGAAGGACTCAAGATAGATAGACTAAAGACCTTTGAAAATGATAACCAGGCTATGAATTGAAGCTGATATTTAATGGGCCACTTGTATAGTAAGTGAAGGACAGATGTCCTGACTGTTAGATTTGAAATCACACAGCCAGCCAAATGATTTTCCAGTCAATTAACACTGCCTCATAATTGACTGTATATCTCTGTTGCATACTTCGTGTAGGGTGGATAGCTATATACATTTGGTCTGATGTGCCACAGTTGTTCCAGTGGCCTTGATGATAACGTTAACTTGCACAATGACATTTGTTGATAGGCAATACAACCTTTTAAATGTAAAGCTATGTTTAACTGTAATTCTAGACTCTAAATAGTAGCATTTACATTTATACACTGAGAGGAATGGCATATTAATATTTTTTGTTTATTAACTTCTTTATGATCATTCTTTTTTTCTCTGTTCCCTTGAGTAATGCCTGTTCAATTCTACATCTATTGAGGCTCTTCACCCTGCAGGCAACTGTCACAGGGAAGACAGACATGTAACGTACTAAATGACTGGATATATTATTTTCAGGAAAAAATAAAGAATCTCTTCCAGAAGGCAAATTGTGGTATGAATAATAACATGATGACATGTTATTCCCCTTCCTTATGATTTTTGGAATTCAGGGAATAGTTTTTAGAAGGATAGAGCGTGATAGATTTAACCTTTTAATCTGGAAATTCTTGTATGTAATGAAAATCTAAATACAAATTTGATGTTAATGTGTATATTGTACCCTCTGTACATAAGTTGATTATCTAGACACAACATTTCATGATTAAAAAAAGCTGAATGTACAATTGTTATAAAAACACTAAATTACTTAGCAAAGCTATATTATAAAAGATAGGCCTAGCTAAAAGCTGTTCATAGCACTACAAAGTATTCATTGGTAACATATGTTAAAAGTTCAGACTTACTGATACAGTCCATCTTCTAAACTCTATTGACTAAGAAAATGTAGAATACCAGCTATCTAACATATCTGACATGTGACTGATTATACATAGAAAATATTTCTCTGGACATTATTATAACAAAGCTTTCAGATATTTTGCTAATTTCGAAATAAGACATAACTCTATACATATATTTATTTTTGAAAAATGCAGTTCTTAATCTCTTGCTGCTGAGAAGCTCTGAATATCAAGTACTACAATTACAACTTG
The DNA here is from genome assembly GCF_037038585.1 of Patagioenas fasciata. Classification (NCBI taxonomy): domain Eukaryota; kingdom Metazoa; phylum Chordata; class Aves; order Columbiformes; family Columbidae; genus Patagioenas; species Patagioenas fasciata. The sequence goes on along the minus strand of NC_092521.1, from coordinate 33,512,411 downwards.
TTTAGATCCTTCACAGGGTAACAAAAAACAGTGAGATACTTACAGCAGGTAAGTATTTTGGTGTTAAAAAAAAATCTAGTGGTACTTCCTTCTTCTCTTATAGCTAACAAATCCTTGTCTGAAATAGTTATGTCAGAGAGTACTCCTTTACTTTTGTGTATGCCACTTCAAACCATCTAAGGTCCTAATTAGAGATGAATAGAACACAAAAATAAACAAAGATTTTTTTGACACCCTTAGAAAAGGTTTTGATATTTTTGGACATCTTAACTACAAAACCACTACAAATATAAAGAATAACAGAAAAACAGCTGTACCAAATTCTTTACCTTTCAAATATTATACTATTAATTAATTATCTTTTATAAAGTGAGTATGTATTTCAAAATACGCAATGAAGTCTCTTTTGTCTCATTCTCATAATTTGTAAATACCAAAGAAAATGTTCCATAGTATTACTATGGGACAGCCTAGCTCTCTCAGTCTACTTTGAGCTTTGAACCATATTTAAACAACAAATCTGAACTTGCTTGACATGTATTTCCAGCTTAAATAGGATACAATGTTTAAACACATTTTCCAAAAGTCTTTGTTACATATGATTGCAGCTCAAATATCATGCCTGAAAAGAGTTTTGGAAACTTTGACATTGTCATCTGACCAACCAAACCATGTTTTAAGTTGTTATCACTACTACATTTGTAAGTGAGCTCAAAGCTCAGTGCAGACAACCTGACAGACAGCTTCTTGGAAGTATTGTGTCTTAGTAACCTTAAACATGGCTTTTCCTTTTGAACACTTTAGTAGCTGAGATAAAATAGAAGTGTTTTGGCAGCCTCACAGTCTTTGATCCAGTCTGTAGGAAAAAAAAAAAAAAAAAAGTGCTGAAATACCCCTGGTCCTGAACTATATAAAACATGCTAGGATGACAGCTATCTTTCCTTTCTCTGCAGTCCCTCTCACACAGTTACTACTAGGGTTTCATTTAAACTGCAAACTTTATGAGGTAAAGAAAAAAGCTAATCTAAATATTTTTTTTTTAAATCCTAAAATTCCATAAAAGCTACCATAGAAATGAAAGAGCAAATAACATTGTCGTAGACTTCCTACCATTGCTGTAGCTCACTTATTTTCATTGTAAATGTGGTATATTTGATAAGGCAAATTCTGTGAAACTTTCATTAACATTTCAGAGTCCCCATTAATATTACAAAATTGATGCTAACTTAAAAATCATTATATCTTTGTTGTTGGAGAGTATGAAGGACTAATATATTTCACTTTATGGATACCGCTTGTCTCTTAGTTTGCCTGTTTCTGATGTTGTTTACCTGATTTCAGAGAGTTAAGGATGTTGAAGGAAGAAGAGGAAGACTTGAGAATAATAAAGTAGTACTGTAAGGAATAAACTAGAAAGGAGGAAGTTGCTCAGTAAGCCTAAGACTTCAGGTAGTGTGGCAATGTTTGTTATTCTGAAAGAGAGTATCAGGATAAATAGATGGTTGTCAGAAGAGCTAGTGCTTAGAAAAAAGTTTGTCACTTTTAGTGGATGACATGAAGCTGAAACCAAGTCCACGAGAGATGACAAAGACTTGAAGGATACGTACTGCTAAGTTACAATTAAAACAGTTGTTTTTTTCAGCCGGTGATAGGCTAGGATATCAGGATTAAGGTGTCAGGATCTTCTGACAGCTTGTAGAGAAAACAGCCTTAAGGTTAACAATTGAAATTTGATCTCCTGATTGGAAAACAAGAGACTGTAGCCTAAAGATCTGCTGCAAGTGGGGGAAGTCTGAGTTCTTTTCCCAGAATGAGATTTAGCAGGTCACCTCTTTCACCTCACTGGGACCCTGAAAAGAGATTAGAAGAAACCTAAGATGCAAAACACCTGGTAACTGTGACAAATTTTTTTATGCAGTCTTACCATAGAAATCGGCTGCTTCTATTGAGAAGATGGTTCAGAAACCCAGTATATCAGAAAGTGCATCAGAAGTTAAGTTCTTCCTTCACATTTTCTCTGCTCCCCCATGATTCCTGAAAACTATTTCACCTTCATATTCAGTTTATCTTAAAATTTCCTTTCCTTAGTCACCTGAATAAACATTTTTGTCACATAAATTATTTTCTTACAGTAGCCAATAAAGGAAAAAGATGATGTCCCACCTGCTTCTTATTAGTCAGGGCAAAGCATGTTAAGTACAGTTGCTGCCAGAGCTCCAACCAGTGAACTTCTCTCTCTGCTTTGCCATGTGAGAAAAAGCAGGAAGAGAAATCAACCACCAATAGCACCACTAGCATCACTGCTGGAGCATTCACTGCTGCTGCCCCAGATGTCATGAACCTATTACTCCCTGATTTCTGCACCATAACCATTTCCTAGGCTGTTGCTCTGTGTTGTGCTCACAGCAGGATTTGAGGCCTCAGAGGTCCACTCCACACCACTTGGCACAGTATTACTCCTGTGTCACCCAGAAAGACAGCCACTGTTGTCCACAGATTCTCCACCACTCACTGCTCTAAGGACTTTGGGGTTTGGTAATAGAAGGGAGTACCTCCTATATTTTTTACAGGAGTCCTGTTTACTGCTACATCTTCTTCAGCTCTATATGTGCCACTTCCTCACTGTCCTGGGTTCTCTCTTCCCTCTCCCTTTGCTACTGTACATGTTCTGTCTTCCCAAGTTTATCCTTTCGACTTCTACATCTGGATGCAGATAGCTACATTTCTGTTCCTGGGAAAGCTATAGAGCAGGTCTATAATGAAAGATACCATTTGCAGTCACAGGAAAGATAACAAGACTTATGGGAAAAGCCAATGCATGTTTACCAAAAGGAAAACATGCTTAATCAACCACATTGTCTTCTTGATGAAATTACTTGCTTAGTAGATCATGGGAGCACTGTAATGTAATTTACCTTGATTTTATAGGGTTGTTTGACACTGCTTCCTACAACATTCTTGTGGACAAGCTGATAAGATATGGACTGGAGAGATGGGCCACAAAAGGGCTAGAAAGCTGGATAAACTTTAAGCTCAAGGGGTTAAATGGCTCAAGGTCAAACTGTCAGCCTATTATGAGTGAACAACCACAAAACTGAAAAGAAGCAGAGTGAAGAGAGATCTAAACAAGCTGACCATGATCTTGGCCTGATAGTAAATGGGCTCATTTATTTGGACTTTTTGATGGCCAAACTCAGCAAAATCTGACTGGACTTTACTGGACTTGATGACCTTGGAACTAGTATAGCAGTGTTGTCATTGTATCGGTCCTAATAAAATTCTAAATATCCCAAGCTTCTGCTCAACAAAGTATTCAGGACTTAGCCTGATTAACCCACAAACTAGATAGCCTATTACGGGTAGATGAAAACTCATATTTGTTGGTAGATTACTTACATTTTTCTAGAAATTTTAGTAAGAATCCATCATACCTGTATGTCTAGGTTGGTATGGATGAACTGGCAGTAGTTGCTAACATGTGAATAGATCTGTAATCTTTGTACAGAACTTGTAAGGACTACTGATCAAGAATGCTCTTTGATGTGAATAGGTGGTTGTATGTGTGACCATAGCCTTTCTCTTCCTTAGGCCAAACAGAAAGCATGCAGATAAAAACTCTGCGACTGCAGTTGAAGGCAAAAGGCCAGATACTTGTCAGAAATGCAGGTGAAAAACCCAGCCGAAGCATCTCAGACAGAGTGGAGAAAACTGACCTCCAACCTGGTCCTTTTTTCTCCCAGGCAACAGAGGAGAATCCCCTATTAATATTCCCAGACAGGCATAGTCTAAAAGGTTAGGAGAGCATTATATATATACATACACACACACACACGCATATATATATATGCTTTTCTTTACTTTTTAAAAGTATTCTTGATTTTCAGGTTTATTGTTTTTAATTACAATGTAAATTATAACATTTAAAAAATATATTGTACCACAGCAACATCCTCAAATTATTATTTTTTCTTTTTTTAATATAAGGAAATAATTGTTACATTAAATTATACCCTCTACAGCAACCTTCAAACTCTTAGTTTTTCTGTCCATTGTCACAACTATTAGCCTGAAATATCTGATTTGCACAAGCAATTGGAACAAAATCTCCCTGTTTTATTATATTTCATGTTTACCATTAAAGTCATGCAAAAATTAAAAAAAATAAACCCCAGTTATTAACATAAATGTATGTCCTTCTGATTTTGCCAGCAAATTGACATGTTGAGTCTTCCTCTGTAAAAATAAAGCTGAAAGAGAAGCAACACTTTGATTTTTGCCTAGACTTGACAGGTACAGTGTCTGAATTTTTAAGATTTTTGGCCATAATTGATACCATGTACAGTGTTGATCCAATGAAAACTCTGCTATCATGAACAATGATCTTATGGAAAGCTAATCATCAAAATGTTCATGCAAAAGAAAATAATTTATAAGTATTTGAATGAACAATGCTTGAGATCACGGTTCAAAGTTGCTTTCCAATGAATACTGTGTTAAATTCAAAGCTTCCATGCCCTGTGAGATTGACTGAAATTTCCTGAGAGACTGCTTCTCCCTGCATAGTCATAAGCATTTGCACAGCTGCTAAAGGATTTTGGCAGTTGCCCATAACTGTGGAGCCACATCTGGAGTAAATCTAAGTGACCATAAATTTCAGTACCTTCAGAACAGAACAGTGAAACTTACTTCTCTCACCTAGCAGTGCCAAAGCCAAAAAATAAGCCAATCAGTTCCTGCTGTTGGGAGGGATGGAAAGAGAAAAACAGAGAACTTTTTGTCTTCTTCTTTGCAGATATATAAGATGCTTTAATACTCTGATAAAGGCACAGAATATAAACTTAGATAACTAAAGCCTGATCTGTGAAATATGAACCAAAGCCAAAGGAGCTAATTCAATTCCAGGGATTCAGAAAATAAAACCTCACTTTATTCAACACTTAAGGTCAAAGTTTAGACTTTGAGTGTTATTTAGAGGTCATCTTTATTCACAATAGGCAGCATGATTTCTTAAGGAGAACCCCATCTCCTGAAAAAAAAAAAAGTACTAGTTGATTATCACATTTTTTAATTGCACAGACGAATAAGCTCAGTAAACAACAGTATATTTTGCTGTGCAGCTTGCAGTTGAATAACTCAAAATTTTGGAGATAATAAAAATTTAAACTTCTAAAGGGAACTTGAATCCCATATCTATGAAATATACAAATTCATATATTTCATAAGACTTTTTTGATTAAGTTGACATCATACTATTGTTTGAAATGGGCCTCATAAGGTGAAATTGAGATGTTGAGAATGAGAGGGGATGTATAATTTATAAACTGTACTTAATAAAGCATATGTTAAGTACAGCTCTGTGTGGAAAAGTCCTTTAAGGTTATTTATAGTTTGATTTATTATATTCGAGTTCTTCTTAATAATAGAGTTATCTTACCATTGTAATTGAGCCTATCAGTCAACATTGCAGGGGACATTTTATATGTCTGAAGGAAGATGGCAAGGTAGAGCTATAGATCTTCAACAAGTACCAAATTTTGGAAGAACTATAGTATTTTCCTTACTTAAATTTTCCAATTCATTTAAGTCTGGAGATATGTTTTATGGTTTTTAAAATCAGAATTGCCAGTCAGACCCGAGTGACCAGCTACCTCTATTAATTGGGCTTTTTAACATGGATTTCAAAACAAAGACGGTGAGTCAGCCAAGAGAAGACAGAAAGAACCCAATACTTATGGGTGAACTGGTACTGTTCTCATATAGAGAACTGATATCTGAAGAACGATTTCTCTGCATAAATTAACTCTGTGTTATTCAGAGTGAGGCAAAGAATGGCATAATATGACCTACTGAAGCGTAGCAGAACTGTTTTCAGCCAGGTGCTGAGATCACCTCTCTTAGCTCCCAACAAGCCTAGGTTACTGTAGATGCATACTTCAGAATCTATCTTTGTCAAAGGTCTGGATCCCTATACAGAAGCACCAAGCTCCTCCCTGTATCAGCTTCTGTAGGAAGCATTTTACAGTTAGGAAGCTGAAGCACAGAGAACTTAAAATTTGGATTTTCAAAGGTATATAGTCAGTTAACTCTCATTTAGTCCATAAAAGTCAGACTTTAACGTCTTCATATGTCTATCTAAGTAATTATCCCGAATTTACATGTAAAGTTTCTGTTTGATCAAACTTCGTGTTGACATTTAAGGTTTGTACTCAGCCATGATGAAATATTTGCTCGAAAGTAAAATCAAGAAAACATTAGGGTCAGAAAAAAAAAAAAAAAAAGCAAGCAGGGATGGAGTAGAGGGAAAAGGGATAGGTAAACATGTAGTGGAAGAAAGAGACAAATAGGACATACACGTTTTGTGATTCGCTGTTCTGGAGCAATATAAACAGCTTTAAAAGTATCATAGTGAAAAGAATGAGAAGGAAGTGCGGTGATGAGACGTGAAAAGTTGTCTACAACATTGCTCAGATTTTAGAGAAAGTAGGAGAAGAAGAGTTGAGTTTACAGGAAATCTACTGCAGGTTTTCCCCTTTTGATTCTTTTGCCTGGAAGTAAAGATCAGATAAGGTAATTTCAAAAGGTGGTACAATGCTGTAAGAACAACAAGAAAACTGAAGACTGAATATTATTTTTGATTGATTGATTGGTTAATTGCATAAGGAAAGGGAAGTTTATTGTTGTTTTGGTGAGATGGTGTTGTTTGTATGGGGGAGTTTTCATGGTTTAATTATTAATTTGATAATATTCCCGCAGAAATAACTACAGGAAATGCTGGATGTAGCCTTCATTGGTTTGTCAATTGCACAGAAAAACTCCATTTATATGAAACTTTTATTAGTCACAAATTTTGTTCTTCTGCATTGCTTTCAGCTAGTTAAGTATATTTAATATTAATATAATAGAATGTCAAACCAGAGCTGTCTTTCTCATGTTGTTTCACTAAGTTCAGCTACCTAAAGGCTGCAGAGGATCATAGAACAATGGTGTTCAGTTACATGTAGGAAAGTGTCTCTTAAGTCTCCTAGTAAAGCATAGCAGGATCTACAATTAACAGAAATGACTAGGGTTTTCTTGGTTACATATGTTTTTGTAGCAAATGAGTGATGTCTACATAGCTGTGGAAATTATATCAGTAGCTTCGAGAAGGGACAAGGGAAACCCAAATCACAACTGAAGATATGAATCTGCCATCCTGCACAACTGTTCTCCTTTCTACATTTGCTACTGCTTATGCCACTGATGGCATAAGAGACCTTTTGCTTTTTTTATTGATCCCAAACAAAACATCTTCCATAGGAAAACAAATAATATTCCAGCTTTGCAATGTATTGGGACATCCAACTTTACCAAGAGGAAGACAGTTTAGCATCTGCTCCTTTCAAAGGAATATGGAGCAGATACATAACAGGAAACCTCAACAGCATTAGCAAATACATAAATTCTGATGGGCTGGGATTTATGATGCAATCAGGAGAAACTATCACTAGTGAGCCCTTCTCTGCAGGATAGTTTCCTCTTCATGTATGATTCAGTCCTGTTACTACCTCTGTTCTCATATTTATGTTTTGCTTCATCACAGTCCACACATATAACAAATTATTTGGTGATTTCAGTGCAATGAGGTACCTAACTTCTTCCATGCTGACTTCATAAAAGAAGTGTGCTCCTTGGCTTGATCCCAAAAACCCAACAATCTTTACCTTCTGTACTTCTTCAGAATCCTGCCTTTTAATGCTGGTTTTTTGTTTTGCTTTGTTTTGTTGTTGTGGTTTTTGTTTGTTGTTTTTTTTTTTTTTTTTTTTTTTGGTTGTTGTTGTTGTTGGTAGTTTGGCTTAGTCTGGTTTGTTTTTGTTTTTGTCTTTTTTTGGTGGGGGGAGGCGTTGTGGTGTTTTGTTTTGTTTTGGTGAATGTGTGTGAGGCATTTGGGGTTACTGTACATTTACAGTTTACCGAAGGGTGTTAATCATATACCATCTTCAGTACCCTCCTTCTTATTTGCATGTTTTTGGTGGGGTTTTTTTGTTTGACTAGATCTCAGTACTGCTACTGGAATCAATGTATTGAATAGATATTGATGTAAAAGACTTCAAGATGTACTTAAGATACTACATCCTTCTGGACTAGCACATAGAAAACTAAAATTAAATATTATTTTGCATAAGTTTTCTTTAAGACTTTTTTTTTTTGAAGAGCTGAATTGTGCTTTCCCCTCACAAGGTAACAAAGAGGTTTACTTGACAGAAAGCATTGTACTCTGCTACACAAGACTCGAACATCTGTTAGTTGCTGCAGAACAGCACTTTTTTTTTTTGTCAATAAACTGTAATGGAGAAGAAACGTGTTTCACTAATAACTGAAATTCTTCAAACATATTTTTCTTTGCTATTATACAAGGAATCTATATATGGTCCTGCCTCACCTCTTTTTCTCACAAATTTTAGTATTTTTTTAGGTTTTACAATCTTACAGTGTTTACTTCCTCTAATGTTGCACTGCCTACATACACCTGCACCATCTTCAATGTATCTTCAGTATCTTCAATGTGGTATACATGGATACAAAGATACGTATATAAACATTCATTCCATTATGTTTCTGTGTATATCTTATCCTCACTTCACAAAATTCAGATATCAAGCTTCAGACCAGTACCTATAGTTACAGCTCTCAGACACTTTTCACAATATTAATACTGTTATCTAGATAATATCAAATAATAGTAGTTGAACACAAAATTCAGAAAATTTTAGTTTTGTGATGCATCCAATAAACATTCTTAGTAATTCTAAATCAATTAAATAGGTGAAAATATTCAATAAATATAAAAAGTGAATAAAAAAGAACTCTATAGGCTATATAAATTCTCTACTACTGCTATTCATTTCTTAAATCACTGAAGGGATCAATACATCTATCTGATGCTTTTTTTCCCACTAATAAAGTCTTGTTATACTAGTCCTGGTATTCCTATCAGACACTATTTTCTATTCTGGTAAATTATTTTGTCAACTTAACCTCTCCTTCAGTTTTAATTGAATGAAATGTCAAACTGTATGTAATACTTCTGTAAGCAGTTAAAGCATTACCATTCTTCCACACAAGTACTGAAATTATTTCAGTGATAGAATACTGCTTGTTTATAACATCTAACCCTAGGGAAAGGCTTGCAAGTCCTTATGAATAAAGAGTTTCATGTAAGATGTTATCTAATAAACAAGTAGTAAAAGTAATTTAAAAATTTTGAGAAAACAAATTTGTATTATTAGTGTCCTCTTTTGACTATATTTTTACTTCAGGTTACGGGATCACTCATTCTTTTGCTCTTTGCAATTTACTGACTTCCCTTAACAAGACTGCTCCTACTTAATACTGAATGCATGATTTGAATGAACTATTTGGCAAGTGAGTTATGACTTTTCAGGTCTTAGCTAAATCTTTTTGAAATTGAAAAACTATGGAAAAGACTTGTATGAAAAAGATTTGCGGAAGTGAGCATCAGTTTTTTTCATGTTTCTTCCTGAGGCTGGCACAAATTTATTTCATTAGTTTTTCTGAAATATTCGTTCTAATCCTTACAAGAGTTTCTAATTGTAGGCAGAGAGTTTAAATTGTATATTACTATTAAAAAGTAATCTAAAGGTAGAATGAAAAAAAAAGGAAACATTTTTTCACTTAATTCTGTAGAAATTTATTTCTAATCTGTATCTGTTTAGATGAGTCTTTTGAAATAGAACAGAAGGTTCATTTACTGTACCTCATGTATATGTTATGGTATCTGTTTTTCATAGTTTGATGCACTCTCCGTTAAAATGAATGGATAGTTGATGCCTACCACAAAATTTAGACGACTTGGACAGATTTAGCTGAACATATTAATCACCTAGTAGTCAAGTACAATAGTTAGTTGTATTTGTATTTAGTGTAGGAGCAATTAACCTTCAAAGTCAACACTTCAAAATTAACCCCTCATTAAAATCAGTGTAAACATTTACAGCTCTCTTCCTTGCATTATTTTGGGCTGCTGACTAAATGACTGTTATACATTGAAGAGTTTATTTTTATTTATAAGTTATTTATAAAAATAAAGAGCTAGAAATAGAAAATATTACCTTCAGTCGATGAGCAAATTCTCAAGACCCACCCTTGGTCAGTCTTTATTCATATTCATGTGAATGTTACTGACTTTATTTACAAGAGGCATTTATCTAATAAATATTAAAGATTTTAGTGTTGTTGAGTTTGGGTTTTTTGTGGGTTTTGGTGGTGTGTGTTTGTTTTTCTCCTTCAGCAAAGAGAAAAACGGTTTCCAAATCATAGAATCATTTTGGTTAAAAAAACCTTTTAATATCATCAAGTGCAACTGTCCCTGAGAACCTCAGCTACTCGCCTTTTAAACACCTCCAACGATAGTGATTCAACAGCTTCCCTGGGAAGCCTGTTTCAATGCCTGACAAATGCAGTGGGAAAGGAGGAAAAGAACAGATCTTAATATGAGGTAATCTGTGACTGTGGCAGGTCCTGGATCCTAAAAGCCAGGCTTTACTTCAAACTTTTTTAACTTAAAGTGTTTGACTAGTAGCTGTTGGTTAAGTATGAATATTAATACTAATCATCATTTAACAAAATGAATATGCTTCTGAGTGAGATTATTTGGAGACTGTCACTGCCACTTCCAAATGTGTACTTATTTCTCTCATCTAACTCAAAAAGTAATTTTGTTGTCATAGAGCAGTGGAGCACCAGAACCTTGACAGACAATTTGTTTGGGGTTTTTTTCCAAGAAACGCTTGAAGAAAGGTTTCATTGTAAGATTAAAAAATGGACAATAATGTTGAGATCCAGAATTATGGTGACAGTCCTGTTATAAAGGTCGTGTGCTAAGATGTTAGAAGAAAAAAGATCCAAAAGAAAATATAAACTGCCAGAAGTGTTGTCTACCATAGTATTGTGAAATAAAACTTAAGTTAAAGCAAAGAGGTTAAAACAAACTAGAAGAATGGTAATTTAATACAGGATAAATTCCATTACATAATAGTTGGTCAGCATTTTACCAGTGTCTGTTTATAGGGTGAAAATTGAGGAACTTGGAGATACTGGAATGACAAGAAACATATAAAGGGACCACAGAAAAAGGGAGATTCCAAGAGCTTAATAACACTACTGGAAATACGCCAGAGATGGATTTATAAACCTCCTATCTACAGGCTGAAGGAATTATTCCAAGGAGCCTTAGGTAGCAATGTATGTATTGGATCATATTTAACTATGTGATTTTCTTGTGGGTAAATGTTTTCATGAGTTCTATTATAATGTTTTACAAGTAAAGTAAATGTATGAAGGCAGTATAATTTATGTTTTAATGAGAGATCAAGTAGTTTATTTCTATTGTACATATTATTACAGTGACTGTAACATGCTGTGGGAGAGCTGCATGATGAGCAGTCACATCTTGCTAATACATCTTAGATGATAAACAGATGGAGACTACAGAGACATTCCATATTAGGACATGCAGGACAAATTATTTCACAAACATAATTAGCATAAGTTACTATTTAAAAGTTTTGTTTGTTTGTTTGTTTGTTTGTGGTTTTTTGTTTTGTGTTTTTTTAAATTTTGTTTTGTTTTGTTTTGTTTATTTTTATTTTAAATAACCTCTTCCACTGCCCCTTAACAGCCACGACCTTGGCAACTTGAGTCTTCAAGAGCAGCTAGAATTATGATAGGTGGATGAAGCTCTAAAGGGTTAGAAGTTTAGTTTGGAGAAATACCAAGAAGTTTGGATTCTAATGTCAGATTTATCCCAACTAAGCCTTGGAGGTATATCTCCTTCCTCTTCCACATCTTTCCTCCTCCTCCCTCCTAGACTGACTATGTCTTTTTTTCAGGTTTCATGCTTGCACTGACACTGTCCTTTCACACTCTTCTTGGAAATTTCACATCTGGTATTGCTTTATACTTCCTGTTGTTTTAAAATCACATATAGTGGGATCTCCCTGAGTCAGGGATTTTTCAAGAAGGTTTGGCTACTTGCCCTACTAATGTCTCAAAACTGTTGAGATTTGAACTGGCAAAAAGTGAAACAGAGTTGTCAGGGTCATTAACTGAAATTGATACAAAATTTCCATAAAATTTAGCACCTAAAAAAAGAGACCATGAAACCTCTAGTCTGATCTCCTATGTAAAGTGAGCAAGAGATTTTTAGCTCCCTGTTGCTGCATGGAACCTAATAACTGGAGTTTGACTGAAGTTTATTTTCCAGTAAAGCATCCTATCTTCATCTAAATACACCAAGAGATGAAGCTACTCCCTCATCTGCACTGATAACTATTCACGCTTTTTTTCAACTTTAGTTAGTCTCTGTTCAGCCTCTAAACATTCATGCTAAGCCTTTCTTTACCAGATTACCCATCCTTTATAAGCCTAGTTTTTCTCTCCATGAAGGCATTTTCGTATTCTTCCAAGGTTTTTTTTTTTTTTGGGCGGGGGGGGGAGGTTGTGTTTGTTTGGTTTGTTTGTTTTTTTTTTAATTTTTATTTTCTCCTGATCTAAGCAAAAAGCTATTTAAGTCTCTCATGCTTGAGTATTTTTATCCAGACCTTGAATCATTTTTATTCTGCACCTTTTTGAATTTTTCAGTAATCTTTTGAAAATGCACACTGGAACTACAAAAATAAAATTGACCCTATAATTCTACTGAACATTGTCATTTTACATATCAGCAGATCAGACAACCTCTTTTTGCCATGACATTTAACTGGAGGCTCATGTTCAATTACTTGTCAATGGCGAACACTTTGGTTTATGAGGACAGTTTATGAGACTCTAGAAATGGGACCCAATACTTGGTAAAGTTTTGATATGAAACTGTGTTCATCTTTCTCTTTCCCCTAACAGCTGAAAACTCAGAACTATGAATGTAAATGAAAGGCATACAAGTAAATAAAAGTATCAAAATCCAGTCCATTTTTAGGAAAAAAAAAAAAAAAAGTAGATTTAGGACAAAAGAGATAAGCAACCTTTTCTTCTTTTTTGTTCTTCCATAAAAAAAGTATGTGCCCATCTTTAACAGGACATACACTATGCAGCAAGCTGGAATCACCAACTTTAACTTTTCTGATGTCTGGCCTGATTGGAGTTCCTCACTCCTGCAAAACATAGATGTGACTTTGGTTGTATTAAAATGTACATTATTTGAACTGGTTCAGTCATCAAGTGATACAGATCACTTCCCATGACTGCCTGTCTTCATTATTTACCACTGTGCCAATCTTTGTGTCATCCCATAATTTTTTTCAGCTCTGATTTTATCTTTGCTTCTCAGACAATTGATAAATATTGAAGGGTGTCAAGCCTGATATGAACTTCTACTGCAACTCTTAGAAGCAGCCTCAGTTGATTAGGATTTACCTCTATCTGCTGCTTACCAAAATGTCAGCCTATTCTAGATCAATTTAATTTCAATTTACCTTGATGAAAGTGTACTGTCTTAAGTAACATTGTTAGGAGGCAAACATTAAGAGATGTATTCAGATAATTTCTGTATATATTTAGTGTTCAGGAAAGTGAGGGGCTAATTGTGTGGCTGAAAACATATAGAAAGTGTCAGGGGTTGGCTATTTTTCTGGATTTGTTGTCTGAGATAACATTCATAGACTAGTCTTGAACCAATGGCACCAACACTTAATGGAAATACAACATCAACTCTCATGTCACAATACATACCTTCAGCCTGCATAAGGTGGAAGAAACCACTGTTCCAACTCTCAGAGTTGACTGCATGTTCTGCTTTTCAGTAGCAAGGACAGCATTTTTAACAAGCAAATGTTTTCACAGCATCTCATCTAAACAAATAATAATAAAAGTTTGTGGGGTGTTTTTTGTGTTATTTTTTTTTGTTTGTTTTTGGGTTTTTTTTTTTTGGCTGAAGTATAGAGTTTCTAGGAGAATTACCTAATAAAAGAGAGAAACGCAAAATTCTAGAACTGATTACTTGATTAATTACCTGCCCATGAATTCCAGGTAAAGATGATATAATAGATAATAAGTATAAATATAACAATATTACGTATAAGCTTACTGCTGAACATTCCCAAGGAAAACAAAAACACATGAAAATGACATGTTAATAACCAAATAATCTGTTTTTGAATATCTGATTTTTTTAATGCTGTTGTATATTTATAGATTTAGTTTCATCTTAAATTCTATTTCAATTATCACTTTATTGATCTAAAATCATTTTGCCATATCAAAAGTTCAAAAGAAGTATAAAAAAACCCCAAAACTTAAAAAAAAGTATCAAAATTATGCTACCTGTTAGACACAAGCTGGTGCTCTATGCAGCAAGATTGTGAAGAAAGTGTAGACTAATTTTTCCAGCTGGGGATTTGGTAGCCACAAAGTGATTTGGACTTTGGCCAGAATATTACAGTTTATTGCCCTTCCTTTGTGAATAGTGTCGTGGGATTTTTAATGACATACTAGTCAAGATGGGCTGAATTTTATATCTCTTCAAAAGACAGTTTTGTGAAACTGGTAAAAGGTTTTATTTACTGTTACTGAAAGAATTTGTACAAATGTGGCTCACTGGCACATCTAAAATATATAGAGCATTTTTAGAAAAGTAAACAACAAAGATTACACAATTTTCCTCTTATATCTGTCTATAAATTCATAAAAATATAGACATTTATTTAATATGCTGATTACAAATAGATATCAACAACGACTTTGTGTAATAATATACCTGTATGCGTGTCTATGACAAAATAAGCACATGGAAATCTGTCTTTAAAAAAAATTGGGTAAATGATTTTTTTAATACGTGTAAAAACATTTTATTTTTAATGGTGCTTAGATAACTATAATGAAAATTAGATTCATATGCTACAGCCCATGAGCTCACGTGGAGATGAATATTTTGGTTTTACTATGAACTTGTAGATAACAAGTTATGCTTGTGACAACACAACTGCTCTTGTGGCATTCAACAGGGAGTAAAGCTATGCCTTTATCCCTGTAATTCTCTAAGCAACATCCTTTTTCTCAGTTGTTGCAAAACGGGTCCATGTTTAGTCCTTTATGTTTCATTTCTATTCCCTTATATTTGTAGATTGTCCGTAGACTTCCTTCAGGCTGTTAATATGGTAGGAAATAAAACATTATTCCCTCTCCCCTCTTTATAGTTTCTGTCTGTTGTGCAGTATTCTTTGGTTTAGGGAGAAGTTTTGGTTTTATGCATGCTCCCTGCCACTTGAAGGCACTATCTTCTGTCCTACTCTGTGTAGTGTCTCTTCCTCCCTCTCCTGGTTTGTTTCACTTCCCCAGGTGAGGAGCAAAAATGGAAAAATCAGGGGTTTCCACTCATCTGTAAAGATATGATGCACTCTGTACACTGAGCAGAGAGATTTTCAACCACAGCTACACAGGGCCATCTTTAGAGCTTCAGATGCCCCAAGCAAGACTAGGTAATTGTGCCCTGGGATGAGGTCAGAGTTGGTTTAACAGAAGGTTTCAGAACCCAAAATGAAAGCTTTTGTATTTCAGTTCAGAGGAAAGGCAACCATTAGAAGTACATCTCAGTGTCACGTTGTTAGGCAGAGATGTTATTAACATCACTGATGTACATGTGTAGTAAGCCAGAGGCACAGAAATGCTTCCATGTTGTTAAAATGTACACACTTGGGCAATGCCAGTGGACATTTTACATTGAAAGGGACAGAAGTGACTTTCTGTGGTAGACAAATGAGCTCAAAGAATACTTGCCCCTATCAGTGCCCCTTCCACTTTGGTATCCCATGTGGACACTTGTTTAGAGTTCCCCTAAGGCTGACCCTGCAGCTAGAGTGTGTACAGAACAAGATTGCCTCCTGCATGAGAAGGAGGAGCAGAGGGTTCAGGCCCCTAATCAGCAATGACATTTCTGTTTCCTGACACTGCAGAATGAGGAACAAGGGGTCATTCCACGTAGGAAACTCAAATGCAAACCTGCCAATTAGGGGAAACTTAGAAAGAATGTCACAAGCAGAGACACAAACACACAGGATGAACAAAGGCATTCTTAAGGATAAGTGAAGAAAATAATCAAGAACTGATGCTCTAGGGAAGATTAAAAAACAAACAAACAAACAAAAACAAAACCACAAGCAGACAAAAACCCATAAACAAACAAAACTCAAAAACCTAAACCACAAAACCCAAAGCACCTCTGCATATGCTGAGAAAAAAAAAAAAAGTATTAAAATGCCTTAAAAGAAAGTAAGGCAATCAAGTTGCTGGGTATTAAGTTTTAGGTTGAACAAATCAGAAATCAGGCATTATATGTTACATGTAAAAATCTGTTATAGATAAAGACCAAATAATGTAACTTTTGCTGAGAATTCGGCCTCCAATGTTATCCCCATAAAGCTAGATAAACATAAGAAAGATGAGATCTTTACCCCGCTATCTTAAAATTAATTGAAATTTCAAAAAAATTTAGAACAACTTGTAAGCCATTTATAAATATATTTAAATGCACACTTGCAGAATTTATGAAAAGGAGAGGAAGGGATGAAACTTCTTTTTTTTTTTTAAATTAACTCTTAATCTCTCATTCTCCCCTCCTGGAATACTTCAGTTTACTGATGTAAGTTTTTTTCTTATTGTGAATCAGAATTAGAAGAAACATTTGGTCAATTCACGTACCAAAACTATTCTTAATACTTGACAATGGGACAAAGACTTGGAGCAGAAAGCAGTAGAAACTCACCAGCTGTGGAAATAAGTACAAACCTGATTTTATACCTTAGAGATAGTCATCCCATTTGTAATTGTATTTAAATTTTAATAATGTTATTTTTCAAATAAAAAATAGTTACTTTTTTTCTTTAAGGACATTTTGTACTAGCTTCTTAAAAAATAAAAATGAAAATAACTTTAAACTGAAAAAGTATTAGTTTTCCAGTGTTTTAATGTTAAGAAGCATCTATGCATATAGGAAGTACATACATGAAAAGCTCGGTGGAATTGACTGAAACTAGAAAATGTGAATTTTGGGGAATTCAAAACACAAGTTTTATACATTTCAGAGTTTCAGTTCGTAATGCTAATCTGGATCCTGCATTCACAAGTGTCTTAAAGCCCTTTCAGTTTTAAAGTCTGCCAGACATATATCGGTGACAGAATGCAGTCCCACAAGAAAAAGCAGTAATGTATTACTTGAATCATCTTTTTCCCAGTGGGAAGCCTCCATGAATAAGCCTTGATACACTGCCAGAAGAAGATCCAACACTCCAGATTGGGGAATTATGCCCACATCATAATACACCTCTCAGAGGCTGAAAAGAAAAAAATAAATTAAAAAAAATCTTCAAAAATAGATAGGAGTTGTTATCAATTCCTCCCATTTATTTCTTGCACCTATGTAGGATACCAGTGGCCTTGTGCGGAATTTGCTGGGCTGCTTAAAGAAAGGAGAACTGTCCCAGTTGAGTGACAAATTCCTTCTAGGAGACCCAATTATGAGCAGACAACAGAAGTGATTTCACATATGTGAACAAGACGTGGTCAGCTATTTAAGCCTATATCAAATGTGTAGGTTTTGGGCTTTTTGCCTGAGCCCAATTAAGTGCATATTTCAAGTATTTTACTTAATAACAACTACTGATATCTCTAGACAATCATGTCACTCTCCTACTGTCATACATGACTGGCATTAATTTGTGCTACTGGAAGAGTTGGAGATGTCTCAGCTAAGCAGAACTCTATAGTAAAAAATCAAGATATTTTGTCTCTCATTCATATCCCTTCCCAGACATTACACTATTGCCTCTGCTCCTGTGTTAGGATGAAGCATTCATGGTAGATCATCAGGAAGAACTCCTGGCTGTTGTCCTTCTGACAGCAGACTTTCTGAGAAATTATTGCCACTTCTTTCTATAGTTAAGAGTACAGATGCATAATGACAGTACGAAAGCTAAAGATTTAATTAAACGACGTTTTCTTAAAATCTCTATGCATTACTATGGAGATAATGAAGCTCTTCCTATTTGTATTTACCTGAAATTATGTTCCACATTTTACTTCTGGTTTTTGTGTAGACTTTTTTCTGATGAATGACAAGTACATATAACTTCTATTATAGACAACAGTTATAGGAAATTCTTTGTTTTTACTTTTAAAGTGAACAATTTCATAAAACATTAAACCATATTGTCTCCTAATACAGAACCAAAAATGGTATACGTTTATGTTACTGAAATAGTCTAGACTTAAAAAAAAAAAAAAAAAAAGGCAAAAATTAAGTAGTGTTTTCAATGTGGCGATATTTGAAGCATCTCTGTATTCCTAAAGGGATATGTATAAATTTAGATGAGAGCAAAACAGATTAAATATTTGTAATTTAAGTTATACATTTAGGCTGGTATTAATTTCTTACAGAGGTTACATAGGAAATACCAGTGAGAGAGGAAATAAAATCATTCAAAGACAAGAAATGTTAAAATGTTCTGTTTCTTTGGTTGTTCATTAACAGAAACTACTTGCACCTCTAGGGCCCTTTTCATGTAAATGCATGTCTCAAAAAGCCAAGTCTTTAATTACACATCAGCACTGTAGAGACCATACCGGAAACAAATGCGGTAGGCCTTGTAAACCAGCAAAAACCTTGTTGCAGACAAAGCATTTTTGAGTCACAGTATTGTATGTAATTTATTGCCAATAAAAGCAAACTTTTGATCACTGACTTGGGTATTGGGGAAAACAAGAATACAAACAATGAGTCAAACTCCTATATTCTCCCCTTCTCCAGTGTTAATTGCCCTTATATTCACCAAGGGTTACACAGAGTTGATGAAAACAGTTCTGGTGAGGAGATGAAGCAACAAGAGATGGGAGAGGCAGCTGCAATCCCTCAGGGATGCCCCTGCCTCAGCATGGGTGGCCTGTGAGTGCAGTCCCTCATGGTGTCCCTGCTTCAGTGTTTGTCACATGTGGCTGCAGTCCCTCAGAGTGTCCCTGCCCTGGCGTGGGTGTCCTGCAGCTGCAGTCCCTCAGGGGTGTATGTAGGCACTCCTCATCCCCCCTGCCCCCCCAGCAAAATACATCCGCTGAGCATGGGCTTCTCCAACTGCTGAAATTTCTGGCGCACTTTGAGATGCTCATGCCGGTGCCAGGTCCATTTGGAACCGGCTATGGCTAGCACAGGCCTGCTCCTGACACCCCTGGAGCCTCCTGTTGCCCAGACCTTGTAACTTAACAGCCATTGCAAACAGACTCAGCATAAAAGGTGTCAGTATCCGTTCTGGTGTAAGGCAGTGAAATACTATGGTTTCCAGTAACACTCTTGTTAATTTTTGTCCATATACGGTACAGAATCAGGGTGAACTTCATGTTTTAACAAGGAAATTCCAAACATAAATCCTCATTACTTTTACAGAAGTTTTTAAACAAAATATGAAATGAATCCTCCTCCCCCTGCTCTCATGAGCAGTTCAGTTGACATCTATGGTGCCATGTTAGGATTATGTTTTTCTTTATAATGAAACTGAAGAGTATTTTATCTTGATCTCTAAAACCTTCTTTGACTTAGAAAAACTTGGATTTCATCTTATATTTACAAGCAACCAAAAAAAAAAATAGCCAAGTAACATTTGTATCAAGTGGTTATATTTACACATACATTTATTATTGATACATCTATTTACAGAACTGAGAGTAGATTAGGAAGCATACAATAAGTTTTCAAATAAGAATATATAGGTTACTTGTATACAAGCTTACATTTACAGTTAAATGTCTATTGTACATCCTGAATTTTAAGCCACTCATAGGTATGTGAAGTGCTTTTCTGATATTGCAGAATAACTGTAAGTTGAGTCATATTTTTGTCTGGAATCCATTTATATTTTTGTATATAATCATCACATCAGATAAAGGTGGACTATATTCAAGCATCTGAATACTCCCAGATATTTCTGTTATGAATGTTGTTCCAGTGTTTAACTAGTTAGATATATCTCTAACTTGTCTTGTAGATAGCCAGAATGACAAGATTTTGTATGTTGCATAGCACTAGAGCTCCCAGAGTGTGCTGCGAGAACATCACTTTGCCCTAACTGGGGTGACCAATTGTTGTCAGTCACTGCTGGAGATGGGAGGATGAGCTGGGTGGGTCTTAGGTTCAACATCTTACAAACATTCTGAGGATTAATGCTGCTTTGCACTGTCTTACCTGAAGAGACTGAAACGCCACAAAGGAGAATCAAAGATGTCAGGTCTTACTGTAGGGAGGAGAAGTTTTTGTACACCCACTGGTTTCTCCATTCTTCTTTCAATTCTTGAGATGGACATATCATTTCCACTCACTTGCAAATCTACAAACTCTCCATACATGACTGAGGTATGAACCTGGAAATTTAAATGAATGAACAACAATAAGGTCAAGCTTCTTAGGCTTTAGATTGAAAGGAAATTACTGCATTCCCTGATCAAGGCTTTTTTGCTGCTCAACTTTTGGAGAAAGCAAACTGAATCATGCTTAAGAGTCAAAAAGGAATGATTCCTGAACTTCCATCCTGAAGAAATAAAAAGTAAATAAGAATAACATGCTAAAGAATTAAAAATTACTTCTCTTGTAAATAACAAAAAATGTAATGGATTTTTTTCTGAACTAATTTGTTAAATCTGTTCTGATGAATTTTACATTTAGTAAGTAATGTTGTTTGTTGTTTCAGCAGCCAGACCAATACATGAATAATATAGTAAGTACTTACTGCAGTAATTTGAAGTTTCTGAAGAAAAAGGTGCAGCAAAGTAAATCAAAAATTAAAATCTAAAATAAAATTCAGGGAAACCAGAGCAGTGACTCTTGATTTACTGTGCTTTAGGAATAACATAGTAAATTTCTTCTCTTCTTTCTGTAAATAATTTTAAATTGACTCAAATTCATCAGTTAAAATGTAATGAATGAATTAAATTAGTACTTTTTATCACATAATTTGCAGAAAAAAAATTTTCCACAAGTATATGGTTCCATAACACTGAAGAAATATTTCTAAAATCAGTAAATGAAAACTAAAAAAACTTTCCACAGGTATCTGGTTCCACGAGACTGAAGAAATGTTTCTAAACTCAGTAAACAAACTTATTTGATCTGTCAACATTTGTTAAGAGTTTTCACAACTACTATTTTAATTCAGTACCTCAATAATAAAAAGTCTCTGGCATTTTCTCCTTGCCTTCAGAATGGCCTGGAGGTTTTCCATTCTAGTATTTTTCTTGCAGCTACTCCTTTTTTTTTTTTATTGTATCTGCTCTGATACAACTGCTTCTGGAAATTATTCAGTCTGTTCAGATTTATCTTATATCTTATGGAAGCAATGAGTTTGATCTACTTTGTCTTAGAAGGACATCTGACTTTTTCTTCTATGTCCAGTATGTAAGTACATGTGGATTCATTGTGGCAGCACCTTTGGTGACCTCTTGAAGAATTCTTTTTTATTCAGTCATCCATAGCTTGAATGACAATTTTGCTTTCACAAACTCTATCCAAGCTGTGTTTAGCAAATGAATGAAAAACAGACAAACAAAAAGAAGATATTTCATATATCTCAGAGATCTAAGTAAGCAAACAAACAACAACAACAAATACACAAATAAAACAGAAACCAACCCTCAACCAAAGAAAAGAACCTGCCTACTCTCATTGAATTTCTGCCAAGAATCATCTAGGAACACCTAGATTTTCTTTCCTGGAGGTTTTACTTTTAGTTCCTTTAAGAATTGTGAGACAGGTTTACAGCTCCCTTTTTTAATTTAGACTCTTCTTTTTCGTATCCCATTACACTTAATGAGATTGGAAACCTACATTTGAGTCTAGGAGCTATGAAACTGGCTCAGCATATTGCATGCAACGCAAATAACTGGAAATCAAGTGGTGAAAGCAGGAGACACATTAATTATTCATAGAACTAAATGTATTGAAGAACCCACATTACAGCTCACAAAGGAGTATCTCTGAGTCCAGTGAGGGGAGGAGTAACTGCCTTCAAATTCAGTTAAAGTGCACCTGACACACAAGAGAATGGTTCTCAAAGTGACCATGAGAATTTTCAATAAAAACTAGGGTTTTTAAAGAAGCTTCTGGTACCCAAATCCCAGTGAAAGTCAGTGAGATATGGGAATTTAATTCACTTTTTTCAAATCATGGCTCAAACAAGTGGAAAGATCTGGCCTACATTATATTTTGAATTTACACCTCTCTCTGCTTGTTAATAATTTTATAACATTTACCATTCTGTTTACATATGTTGTGACTGAAGCCTTGTCAAACTATAGAGAAATCCAAGACTTTTGGGAAAAGTGCTAGTATATTTACTGTGAATGGACACAAAGAAGGAATCTTCCAGTGTAATGTGGATCATTTTTATAATTTTATCGCTGAAACCCAGGATGAGTTTAGATATATGGATGGCAAATTACATCTGTATTTTCCTTCTGTATTTTATAATATTCATCCATAGTTCTCAATCTTTTTTTCCATCTTTCACTTCACTAAAAAATTTCCAAATCGTACAAAGTGAATTGGAATTCTGACATTAGGTCCATAGGAGCCCTTAGAAGTAGACAAGAGATATGTGAACCACATTACTCTAAAGAAAGGAAATTACGAATGGTTTCACTTCAACAGTATCGCATGAATAATCACTACTATTTTTGTTGCTAAGAATCTTCTAGATGACAGGTATTTCATGATTTCTGCACATTTTACTACTTAGTATCTTTATTCTTAGCATCAGTCTGTGCTCCAAGGTGTATTATTAGCTATTGCTTGGAGGGATGATGTTGCTGCTTGGATAAGCAGAGCCTTTTCAGCGTGCATTAATACAAATACATAATAGAATTATAAAGTTAGTTGATACTTCAAATGGATTCACTGAACATTATCAACATTACAGAGACTATAAACATTCAGTACTGCTGTGTTTTGGGTCTCTTGTTTTTGTGAATTAGCCAGAATCTCCAATAATATTCTATGAGTTAAAAAAAAAATATAGCCAGGAAGAATAGAGCTATTCTGTTCTAGGGCTCTGTTTTTTCTTTTCTTTCTCTCTCTCTCTTTTTTTTCTTTCCTATATTTATCTGCACAAGTGCTTAGTAGCCTAGAAATTGCCAAAACACTGCAATACAATTAATTTGCTTATTATTTTTCAGATGAAAGTAAAGGCTTAACTGTTGCAGGGAAAATCTACATAGTTTAAACAAAATCAGAATTGAAGTGATTTATTAACAGCATATAATTAAGTATCAATCAGTGAACGATGTATTCATAGTCAATATTGGTAAAATAATGGATAAAACACATCGTTAGACACTTAGAAAAAAGTGAAAAACCTACAAATTTCCAAACACCCTTCTATAACGAATAGCAAGAAGTTCTAATTCGTGTATGCATGCATGCACACACACACACAGATATGTGCACTCCCCTGTAGAGGAGTGGGTGGAGGAGGTTGCAAGACCCCTCCATCTGGCATAAGGGACCCCTACCTGCACAGCCCTCTTGTTGGAGACCCCATCCCTGTGTTCCAGACTTGTGGCACCCCTCATTAGCCTTGAGGTGGCAACCCCAAGGGAAAGACCCTCATGCACCCAGGATGTGGGTCCCCAGGGTGTATCTATGCTAGCTGTGGGTGCTAGCATATGTGGCTATGCTAGCACATGGCTGCTGGAAATACCCATGGCAGGGGTCATGGGAACACTTCTGGTCTTGGCTGCTGCCATCCTCTCTACTACCTCTCCCTGCTGTCACAAATTTTCATGCTTATTTTATACCTCCTTTCATGTGGAGTCCTTTGTTTCCAACATCTCTAGAAATGCCCTGGTTACTGTTTCATTTGTCTGATGCCCATATTTCTCTTTAATATGATTAGCTTTGAGCAAATACACAGATAATTTTGCATATTCAATCCAGGTTCACACAGTTTACACGCCCATTTATAATGAGACATGTTACACAGTACATGAGGCATTATATCTAGTGCTAAACTACTAATTGGAGTTTTCCTTTGGACTATATCTAAGAAGGTATTTCATAACACTTTTTCCTCCTGCTTTTCAAAATATGTTGCCAAAGGTAAGCCATATAAGTGAATCCAAAAATACAAACCACATTTTTAAGCAGTAGTATATCATCCTGGAAAATGGCTTTTCTGGTCTGTAATTTAGCCATTGCCCCAAACTGATTTGCAAGAAACTGGACATAATACTCTTCTGGTGCAACAGTAACACATGCATTAACATAATGACTTTAAGGATTAAATTTGACACTAACAGTGTAGAATGCATTTCTTTTTCCTCTGGTGAGTTTTTTGAAAAGGAAATTTTCCTTTTTCCCATGATTATGACACTGTCTTATATATATTTTATACATATGCACTATTCTTTTTGCCACAGTTCTGAGCTTTTGTGTAAAGATGACCATACAGAAACTCAGATCTATTTCTACATTATTTTGGTGAAAAGTGGCAATTTGCTACATCAGCAAACGGAAAAAATAAAACAGCATTGTATTAAAGCAGTGGAGGCAAAATTCTATGTGTCTTCAATTGCCTTCTGTTTTTTGGTGTACAAGGAAGGAAGGAAGGAAGGAAGGAAGGAAGGAAGGAAGGAAGGAAGGAAGGAAGCTGAAGTATTGAAAAACTGTGAAATCTTGAAATGTCAGAGTTTGAAGGTTTGGTTTGGCTTCTTTCCCTGTTTCTCACTTCTCTACACAATATATCAATTTATGTATCCATATGGTATCTAATATAATTGAACCTCAATCTAGGTCAGTTCATAGCATTTCACAAAAATTTAACTACTAGTAAAACCTACCTTTCTCTTTCAAAATATTGCACATGTACTTTATACACACCTACTTTTTTTGTGTCCAATACTGCTTTTTGCTATTTGTCTGTCCTTAGTTATGTCTCAAATTTATGACCAAAACTTGTCAATGTCAGCTCTCCTTTGCTAAGCACATATGTTATTTCTTCCTTTTTATTAAAATAATATTGTTTGGTTTGCATTTTTTTTCTTTTGTTATTTTTCCAAAACACAGCTCATGAGGCATTATGTCTAGTACTAAACTAATAATCAAGGAGGAGTTTTCCTTTGGAGAGAAGGTATTTCACAACACTTTTTCCTCCTGCTTTTCAAAATATCTTGAAAACAAAAGCAGAATCAAAATCCTTTGATAATATAAAATTTACAAGTATAATATGTCTAATCCAGAATGGTAAGTGTAAATTTAAACTTTACAGTAGCTCAGTAAAATTATTCATTTATATACCACTGAGAAAGAGATTAAAAATCAAAGAAGGGAAAACTTTGCTGACCTAATACCAGTGAACACACATACTGTGGCCTTGAAGGAAGTGAACCTATAATCCTGTTCTGTTGTTGTCCTCATGAGAAAAAGGTCATGCAAATTCTAGTGCTGGAAAAATGGAGGAGATAGATGCTAAGATAAGGAAATGATGATAAATATATTCTCTTGCATTTGCATTTAACATTTCAGTTGATTGGTATTAGCATTAGGTTAAAATATTTATGACACTTGTTCTGGATAAATTGCATCAATATAATTTATTATTTAAGAAGAAGTGAGAATAATCTGCTTCAGTGAATATTATATTGTTATTCACACTATTCTAATGAATACCAGCTTTGAACAAGTGGAACAATGTTAAGTCTTTGTACACTCTTGATTTAGAAAACTGTAACAATGTTATGATTTTAAATAACTTTAAATTTTTAAGAGGACACTCAAAAATGAGAAGGTTTAAATAGTGTAAAAAGAAGGAAGATGAATACGCCCTGCAGACATCACCAGAGTATAGTCTGTTACAGATGTACCACTTTATTGGCACTGGGTCAATCAGATTAGCCCTCAGTGGATTTTACAGTCCTTCAGTTGTTTAGAATTTCATGGATTGTTCCATGCAAACGCATTTTAAAAACACATTATTAATGATGATAATGCACATGCTTTTACCTGTGATATAGATATTATTACATTAGTAGAACTGAAATATTGTTGTGATAACTGAAATATGTGGAAAACCTCACAAGAAGAAAGGTGGAAATTGACTAAAATAAAGATATGTAGGAGTTTTAAATTGAAAATTTTATTTATTTGATATTTGAAAGATTTTTATAGTATTGCAGTTATTTTTTGTTTAGCATCAATCTGTACAAATATAGAAAGAAGACACAAACCCTAGCTTATAAACTGAAGTTTATCTGAATGAAGATAGCATTTTTCAGATATATTACACTGTCTATGGCCAGGCAAATTTTCATATTTCTTTTTAAATATTACTTTACCTCTGGGATATTATCAAAGAAAGAATTTATGAAAGAAATTTGCCCTAAAAACTGGTCTGAATACACAGGAGCAGTGAATGTTCTTTGTAATATAAAAACTGTAAAAAGAGAGATGAAAGAAATAATTGGACTTAATAAAGCCATTTGAGATAAATTTCTCTGCTAAGATACAGGAAACATTGGTACTTCAAAATTTGGAACAGATGATACAAAATCAGAGAGTAATTCAGGAGATGACTGTGGAAAGGGCAGCATTTATTTTTTTTTATTTGTGGTACACGCAGAAAAGAAAACCTAGATTGAAAAAGTGACAAAACTTGGTATCAGTAGACAGCTCAGTGAAGCACAGGTTTCAAGCTTTGCATGAGAGGAGCATTTCGAAGTTGCTGATCATAATATCATCAGTAAAGGGATGAAAGACTTTAGGAAAAAAATGAAGGGAATACCACATTTAGATTGCAATAATGGAAAATGGAAATCGTTATGAACTCTTTAGGAGTTATGTAAAACAAGGTCTGGAAAAAGTTAAAACCAGCCATAATATCTGGGAGTCATCAACACAGAACCCAGAAAATAGTTCAGTGATGACACTAGGGAACAAGAAGAGCACAGTACAAAGAGATAAAGCAAAAAGAGAAACAGCAGAAGTATAGGCCAAGTTAAAATAAATATTTATTTTATTAGCTTTATAGGAAGAAGTTACATAAACATGAAATTTTGGAGAAAATAATAAATAAAGGAACTGTACAGAAACAACGTTTTCCAGAACAACAGTGGTTTATTTTTTTTTAACATTTAGCTGCAAATAATGTAGATAATACAGAGAGACCAAATCAACTGTTACGGAATCAAACATATCAAACATAGAGAAATAGGCATAACAATGCAGATCTTAACTATGCTTTAAAGTGAAATTGAAGTGAGATTAAAAAAGAACGAAGAGCAAGATCATGGTTTGTGATGAGAGGGCTGCATTAAGACTACCTGAAAGTACTGACTTTGGAAGGATTGCCAGGAGAGAAAGGATTTTTTTAGAAAAGCTATTAATTAAAATTTTATTTGAAAGTCACTTTAGCATTTCCTATGAACTTTTACGATTCTTTTGATACTGAGACACGTTTTTCAAAGCTTGTTTCAACTTCATGGCTTTTAAATCTTGCTGAAGCATTCTGTAGTTTTTGCCCATTTTGGTTTTCTAGTCTTTATATGACAGTCTCCATACATTTCCCATTGCATGAACGTTGCAATTGGATCTATGAAGATTTGTACTGACCTCATTGTGTCATCAGCTTGACATTATAATTTCATCTCTAGAGAAACATTGAAACACTTTTCATCATAATTTGATATTGTAAATGTGGTAACCGTAGATAGTAATAATAATTCCTTGCAATTGCATTTTGACATCATAATGCAATCTCCATAGTCTTCACTTGACATTGTGATGAGATTGTGGCAATACTAACTTTGTATGAATGAGGCTGAGGCCATAGAATGAAAAATTTGAAGTACAGTTTTGTGCATAGTGAGCAAATGGTTATAAATATATATGTATTATGACAATTAAATTTTTGTTAAAAATTAGAACACACTTTCTGTCCATCTGAGGAATGGAAAACTAGAACAGTCCTTTAACTGTGGAGATGAGAAGACTAATCACAGCTTTATCAACTCATGAAAGAGAAAATATAACATATTTTGCATCATAGCAGAGGCTTGGATTACTGTGACTGAAAAGTTCCTTTCTATTCCATTATACTCTAAGGCACGTACTTCTACCTTAGCCCTCGAGTAGTATAAGAGGAGACAAAATTAATACATTTATAAAAGAAATCTTTATCTACAAGTCAATGAACTTTTAATTTTAAACACATCATTGAAAATATCATGCATATTTCTTACATCACAAATCTCATGTCCATCAGCTCTGGTGTAAGAAGAACATCCCTTGGAATAAGAAGTCTGGTGCAGGCCTATTTGGTTCTTTAGCTTCAGTTTTAGAGTTTTAAGTATAATGACACACTGCCTTAAACAGTGACTTTGATGCTCCTAAATTAGACATTAGTCTAATATGAACCGGAATTACGTTTTTTAAAAATCAAAGAGTTGTTGATCTTTGGTGGAATCTGAATTGATGACCTCCTAGTAAAAAACATTTATCATATTGTTAGACCTTTGAGGAACTATATCATCCGTAACCTTCACTGAAATTTTTTTCTTGCAGACATCTATCTTTCTGATTTTCGCAATACAGGGAACAGCAAGTACTTTAAAAGAAGTGAAAGATACTATCCAAAGATTATAACCATGATGCTAAACAGACTGACACCTTGGACCTTTTATCTCCTTTGTTTATGGACAAAAATGTACCTCTTTGCTAGGTACCTCTTGAATAAGGTATAGATATAAGTCTCTGTCTTTCACAACCTGCCATTTTTTTTGTGTTTTTACCTCACATGTCTTTCTTGAAGAGACAGTGTTTGGGCCCTCTTTTTTTTTCTCTTATGAGGGAATAGATAACAGATTTTAAATGTGGAATTATGTAAATCTGTGGTTGGATGACTAAAGCATGTGCTTAGAACTGTGCAGTTTAGAAGTGTGGTCCTAGTGCCTGAAACAAATCACTTCAACTTCCTGTGCTGTTTCAGGTGGCAAAACTTGGTTCTAGACCTCAAAACCTACTTGACCTGCTAGCAGAAGCACACTAAACAGCTCGACCATTTTATTCAAATACAATTTTATGAATTCTTAAAAAAAAGTAAGGAACTGTTTTATCAGTAGTCAATAGCAATGATCATTGTCTTTTCTTCAATAAATCATACAAGGTTTTGTTTGCGTTTTTTTGGTTTTTAATTGACCCTCTGTATCTGTGAAACCGTCATTTCAGGCCTCCTCTGTGTCTTTTGAATATTGTCAAGAGAATAAGAATTTCAAATATGTTTACAAAGGATATGAAGGTACTTGATTACATTGATTTGTTTATAAATGTGCTAACTGAAGAGTGTCTTACTAATGAGAACAATAATTATTTACCTCTGTAAGACCTTGAAAAGATCATAGATCGGGTTAGAACCCTTCAAAAAATCAACTAGAACAGCATAAATATATTAAATGTTGAACATTTTTTAAAAAATGTATTAAAGTTATTAAAAATATTTTAGGATGTAGTTTTACCAGTAAGTTATATTACTATAGAAATATAATGAAAAAAAAAACCAAACAAGTAAAGTAACTATTGACACTTTCAATTTTAACCTAATTGTGCATCGATTCTGTACATGTAAGGTAGTTAAAGAAAAAAAAAATCCCAAATGAGATTAGAATGATTTTTTTAAGAATAACTGTACATCTCTGAAGAGTGTGGGTTTTTTATGTTAAAGAGAAACATACTGAGGTTCAAACCAGAAAGTTGAAATGAACATAAAGAGTGTGTGAGTAGACACTAACTTTGGAGAGAAACTGTAAATTTCTTGGGACCTCTTTATAACTACTTTGATGGAGTTCAGAAGATTAGCTGACACACTAGCAGATATATTTTTCGTTTGCACTTACCTTCATGAGTAAACAACATTGTAACACAGGATAGGACCAATAAAAGTATACTGCGATAACTTGTTCTTGCACTAAGGAAGGTTAAATTTCCCTCCATAATAAGTTATTTTACTTATATTGGAAAGTAAATTTACTTGGAAACAAAAGATTAATAAGATGTTGATGACATAAACAGTCATGACATGAGGTATGGAAATAAACAGCTGATATATTGAAATAAACTTTTATAAATATATTTCTATTTTAACTTTGAAGAAATCATCAGGGTTTTGGTTTTGTTCTTTTGTATTGATAATACAGTGATGTTATTTTTTTAATTAGTATGTTAAGTTAGTTGTAATAATTTTGAAGATGTGTAAATATGAATGTTTAATCAAAACCATGTGGCTAGAATTGACTTAAATGCTTATAAAAATCTTGTTTAATTCTCATGCAATTGCATACAAAAATTAAGTATTTTCTTTGCCCTGAATGAGTAGTATAGAATTTGGATTTTCAATGTGGAGAGAGAACTTTCCTTCTGAAGAGGAAATGAAATTTTTCAGAACAAGTTCAGACCTTATGATATTACCTGAATATGCCTCATTTCTTCAGGTAAAGTGTATAATCTATCCAGACCAACTGCAGCAACTGGGCTGGGGGGTTCTCTTAAAATTTATCTGTGCTTTTCCCTAATCCCGTTACTGGGGTGAAGCTTCTTCACTAGTGGTCTGACAGGTAGTCTGCCAAAAGGTAAGCATTTTTAAATGGCCATTAACTTCAAAATGCTTATCTCCAATGAACAGAGATTCTTTCTTCAGTCAGTTGGGAAAAAGGACTGAAGTCTGCTGAACTGAACATTTCTACCTCAGGAATCCCCGTTGCACTGATACTGGGTTGAATCCCTCATTATTGCTTTACGATTGAGATGTGGGCCCGGAAGAGTCCTTGCCAAGATAAATATTTAGTTTCAACAAAAGTACTAGTGGCTACAAATTCTACCTGGCACTTCCATCTAGACTGTAGACCTCACAGATGAATGGGGAATGTGGTTAGACCTGAACCAAGCAGAGGAGGGAAATGTTATAGGCAAGTAGTGTGTCACCTCAGGAGTACTATTCCTTCTCATGTTATGCAATGTGCTGACCTTATTTCAATTGACCACATACAATTCCAGCAGTAAAAATGAAAATTGACAGCTTTTAAGTTTAGAAAAATCTTGTAGAGTACCTACAAAATTGCATATGGGTTGCTTTTACATGATTTCCACACGAGATGATGATAGTTGAAAGGGTGCACAGTGATCACACAGAGTTCAGGCACTAATACAATTGCTATTGTAATTATTTGATGCTGCTATGCTAAGGCATTTTTTTTTTTTTAATATGCTTTCATTTCCTGTAGGATTTGTTATTTAGGATTCCAGAATTTTTTTTAAAGAGAGACTGAAAATCAGCTTACATGTGTGAGGAAAAAAATATTTATGCCTGTCAGAATCCATATACAGCAAACATACTCAGATTTGCAGATCTCAATTTTCCAATATTTTAGGATAATACTTTAATTGCTAAAATAGTTCAAGACTTACTTCAGTGCTCATACTGCCTTAATTCAGTACACAAGTAGGGCAATTGATGTGAATCCCAACATCTGGCAATCAGAGTGCTTTAATGAGTCACTTTTTAAAGATATGTCTGTCTGCCGGAAGGGTCTATAATGCAATTAGACACATTAGCACTTTCTCAGTCATTTGGGGGTATTTTTCATGAGAAAATGTGATTGATGCAAGCTGTAAAATGTTTGCACTTTTGGAAGATGAAAAGTCATAATACATTTGTATTTCAGCTTTATAAAGATTTTGTTGGAATGATGTTATGTAATACATTTGTTGTAATTCCTTAGTATCTGTTTGCAAGATGTAAGAATTTAGTCTGAAGTGTTAAACTATCCACAATGTCACAACAGGCTTCCTTGCCCAAAATGTTGTTTTCATCTATAAACTCAGGAAAAAGGTTTGCTTAATAGAATAAAAATCTGAATATATAGGCTACTACTGAATTATTTAAAATTAAATTAAACTATTCAAATGTGAAGAAATTATTGAGAAACATGGAAACATCTGCATATTATATTTTGTAACCATTAATACAATTTCAAAATGATTCAATTATTTTTATTTTAAGGTT
Source organism: Patagioenas fasciata (assembly GCF_037038585.1). NCBI lineage: Eukaryota > Metazoa > Chordata > Aves > Columbiformes > Columbidae > Patagioenas > Patagioenas fasciata. The sequence continues at coordinate 33,480,342 of NC_092521.1, read as the reverse complement.
CCTTTTTCAATTAGGTTTTTTTTTTTGTCTTAGATAGATTTTCTTGGGTTTGTTAAAGTACTTATTATTTTTGTTCTTAAAGTATATAATTAAAATTTCAGGACTTTTAAATTAAATGGATTGATACACAGCAATAGTTTATCAGTTTCTTATTTATATCCATACCCTAAATCTCGTGAATATTCAGTTATTTGAAAATGTAATCCTCCTGTTTCACTGGAAATTGTGCTGGTATTAATGCTGAAAATCCTGCATTCATACTGTGACTTTTGAGAACAGGTAACTTCTAAGATAATTAGTTTTAGTTGTTAGGATGAAAATGCTTACAATTGTAAGTTTAAAGGTATACATTTATACATTACTATAAGCATTTTATGCATATTGTCATTTTGTAGATGTATCTACACATGAGACAAATACGTACGAGACTATGATTGTGTGAATAAGGCTTTTGACCTGTAAGACAAAAGCAGAAAATTAAGCTTGAAAACTATATTGAATATTTGCATAATGCAACAAAATATATAGAAACCTAATTGCAATTATTCTATTCAGAGGTAAAACTATTGTCTAATGGTACAGAAGAGTTTATCACAGCATTTTAAAATAAACACAGTTATATGAATAAAGTGGAATTTTTTTTCCTTTATTTTTTTTTTTTTCAGTTGAGTTTCTAAAGTGTTAGGACAGGTTCTAATTGAAACACTGAACTTCATGTGCTTTTTGCCAACAGCCTATGGATATAATTTCTGCTGATTTAAGAATCTGATGTCAGGGCAGTAAGTATGCAATTAGCTTTAGTTTAAGTGATAGCAACATGCTGTAAATAAGATTCTTAATTGTGTTTGCAAGATTAAAATTCAGTCTCATTGTTTTTTTCCCGTACTTCTTTGGTGGCTTTGTGGTATATTCGCATTGCTACCTCTAAATGAATGTCAACTTGTTTTACCTCGACTGCAACCAATCGATACTTCATTAGGCTGAATTGTCTTGTGCCCATGCAACCTTGAAGCTGTGGCTTAATTACCACCCATATTATGCAGTAGCTCAGAGAACTGTGCTCAGCTGTGTCAGTTCTGAACAAAAGCCATGCTGTTGCCTGTATTTAGGAAAAATGGACTTTTGAACTAAAGAACTATAATATTTTCTAAGTTAAAAATTGATAATGATAACCTCTTTTATAATGTGTATGTCAGTTTTCAGTAAGTTTACATTTGAATAGGTTTCTGCATATTTGAATAGATTTCTGCATATTGCAAAACTTTAAAAGTACCTTTGCTTTTCATGTTCAACCCATCGTTGATTTAAGATAATTTTAAATTAATGGCAAAGTAACATTCATCTGAAAGAGAAGACATGAGAAAGTGCAGTCAAATGGCAATCATGACAAATGACATCTCTTGTCTGAGAGTCATTTTTCCTCACTAGACTGATTTGTCATCCCCACTTTTGACATTTTTCATCCTGCTATAAAATCACATTGACAGAATAAGATATTTCTACACTTAACAGTGGGCCATAGAACATGGTTCTCTGCCTTCATTTATTTTTTATATTATATATAAAAGTTTGTAAATTTGTGAACAACTAAATTCTGATGACAAATTTCATTTGCTGTTTAAAATACAAAGTTCACACTGCCCTCTAATAGAAAAGAAAATTTTGCTGTTTCATTTGCATCAGTTCATTATACAACCTAGAGGAAAACAAACCTCTCCATGAAGAAAAATTTCCACTTAGGAGTATTGCCTTGTTCAAAGTAAGGATTATCAAAGCAAGCTATAACAATGAGTATAAACTATCTAAGTTTAATATACTGTATTCGTTGTCTTGGACATGTTTAAAGACCTGTGGATAGTATTTACAATTTCCTACTTCTGACGTAAAAACAAGGCTCATCTATTACTGAATACCTTATGTCCATTCATAAGGTATAATGAGTTTTTGCCTCCATATAATATAAACTATACAGCGGTCATAAGCATTTTCTCGAGTTATGAACAAGGTTATACTGAAATACAGTCCAGAACTGCAGTTCTCAGAGATCACAAAAATGTGATGGGAAACATAGTGATTTGTACATGTGGCACAGAATGTGATTCTTTTTTCTCTTCTGTGCTTACTTTGGTTGGTTGGTTTTGGTTTAGTTTTTATTAATTGTCTCATGATTATTCTTCTGTAGACAAAACCATACATGTTGCCCTCTGTGCCTAATATCTTACTGAAGGTGAGGCATCCTGACCACAAAGTAGGAAGGCCATTGTCTTCAACAAATTGTACTTGGATGCTCAGAACCTGACAGTCTCCATTACTCTTTTTTATAAAAATCCAGTGAATGAAAATTAAAGACTACTTTTTGAGAAAATCTTTTTTTGATTTGTCTGATTGTTGTCTTTTATGAATCAGATTTGTGGCTGGATATTGCTGTTAGTGCCATGTCTTCCAGCATTCACATCAGGCAAACAACCACTAGTAACTACTAATGCTGTTTGTAATTATCAGTATGTTGCAAATTTTCACACCCTTTATAACATGTAAATGTTACTCATTATACATTTATTCTGTGTACAGTCTAGTATACATCAATTGCAGATCAGGCCTATAACATGCCAGAATTTGTACGAACAACATAAGCCTGAAACTTCATCCCAATATTCACGTATTATAGCAGAGTATGAACAAGCAACTTGCAGTTAATCAATTAGCAAAGCGTATATAACGCATCAGATATTTTAAATTATTTCCTTTTTTGAACAAAAAGAGCTGGCCACTTTTGGAATTCATGTCCGTTGTGAGCTTTAGCTGGCTCTGTTCTTATTCTTCACCCACAGTTATCTCCTAATAGATTTCAGGCAAGGTTCAAATCATTGTCTATGAGAATGAAGGTGACAACTCTGTAGAATTGATGCATGTCTTAGGGAATGCAAACACAAAACATGTAGCCTATAAAAATCCTTCCTTCCTTCCTTCCTTCCTTCCTTCCTTCCTTCCTTCCTTCCTTCCTTCCTTCCTTCCTTCCTTCCAGGAAGGAGCCAGCTCCAGTATCATGCATCTGAAGTGCCTATGGATGTAAGTTTTTATCTTATTTGATGAAATTTAGAGGTGTTTGCGTATTAAAGAGGTTTGACTAAGTAAAAAAGGGACAGTGTTCCTTTCCGCCTCTAGATTTTTCTTAAAGTTAGAAAGAGTTTATCTGACTTCTATTAAAACAACTTATTATTCAAGTTTACATCTCCATATGTGAATGTGGCAATAATCAAAAAGCAGGAGAGAAGGAAGATGCAGTTCACCATTCTATGCTACATGAAACAAAGAAAATCAGGGAAATTTTGCCATATCAATTCTTCTGTCACTTCTGTTCTACTGACTGTATTTGGGACAGAAAGATATTGTAATAAGCATGGTTGATTCTATCAAATCTAAGGCAAGGTGTATTTGAATCAACATAATGTATTGCATCTGTTCATAAGAATCTTTAGAGCAACTTTCTTAATATCAGAATTATTATTATTTACCCTCAAGATTTGATGAAATGAGTTTCCTAAATTACCACACTGCTGTATAACATTATGCAGCCACAGGCAATCAGGAATATGACAGACAGTAAGTTCACTCCTCAGTCATGCTTTATGATGATCTCTCTTTACTCTCGAACAGCTTCTTCCAGTGGCAGACCAACTTAAAATAGTTAAAACTTTCCCCCGTTATGCTGTAGGTATGTTGATACCACCTGCCATTCATTGTAATACTATGAGGGAAGAAAACGTATACTGTAATGTGAAGAAATATGATGATGTATACTGAAATAATGTGTGCATTTCAGCATTCATACAAGTTCAATTTGGTAAAAGAACTTTTTTTTTTTCCCTTAAATAATGATTCAATAATTGAAAGCAACAAAGTACCAGATCCTATTCAGTAGAACATTAAACCGCATAGGACACTGATATAACATTGAAGACCAAAAATAAGTGTTTAGTGGACATGTTATGCCAATATGAAAGTCACTTTCAAGGTAGTTTTTCTTCATAAGTCAGCTGCATTATATCTTCAAAATGAGTTCCTGAAAAGGTAATGCTACATTAATCAATATTTACCTGGAAAAATGTATGTTCTGCAGGGATAAAATAGTGAAAGGCTTTGGATTTATGCATTTTCCTTGACTGAGAACAGACATTAGTGATGGGCTTTGATAATTAAAACACAATCAGTAAATGATCATTTGTCTTTCGATTTTGCAATATTATTATGTGTATATGTGCTGTAAGATCCGAACAGAAAGGGCCAAACTGAGCTAGAGACAAGTGATAGGCTGAGATGAGGTGATATGGGACAAAATTCACCATTACGAACTTTGTTTTCTTAATGGCCTTTTATCATTTTCCCACATTTCTTTCCTTGTTAATAAGACCAAAAATAAGAGTTATGACCCATTTTGCTTTTACTGGTCGTCTTCCTCATCAGATATCAGACTGAGTTCTATGAATTACAATTGAACAAGGATGTGCATCACTCTCATGAACATCAGATGTGGCCTTACATGAACCCCAGAATGTAAAAGCAGGGCAGCAGGGAATAAGGAATAGATTTTCTTGATGTATACAAATGTGAGGAGATAAATATAAAATACATTATCTCGGGAGAATGCCTACCTACACTTTAAAATTATTGGAGTGGGGAAAGACCCTTAAAATATTTTTAGAGTGGGAGAAAATATTTTGAAGGCAATAAATAAATAATTAAATTTGCTCCTGAAAAAGTTTTATCTCTGAAAAATAAGGAAAAAGATATCCTAATACTTTAGAAACACTTGAAGGTATGTTTATAAACTTTAATCTAGAGAAAATGCATAAGAAAGAATGAATATCTGTATGATGGAGTAAAGCAATTCAGAACTGGAAACATACAAACTTTATCTAAAAATATTACTGTGGCAAAACAGAAACTGTAATTTAAACTAATCCAGATTATTGATCTCAAAAGATGGTTAACTGTGTGAAAACTAAAAGATAGTAATGTACACTAAGTCAGAGTAGAAACTTTTAATTGTTCTTCCTAAATTTAAGAGATATGGATCCAACGTTCCACACTAATTAATTTAAATTCTACACAAGGTCTCACTTTTGGCAATGATAAACTAAACTCACAGCAAGTATGTTGAAATATCTTCCAAAGTATATTTGGTATACTTAAGAAGTCTTAGTAAACAAAAAATTTTTATTCAAAATGTGTATACATCTTCAGTTAAATCATTTAACAGATTTGAATGAAATGTCAACATGTAATTTCTAAGCAAAAGAATGCAAATTTTTACCTTTGAAAGGAAGAATGTGTTAAAACCATGTAAAAATGTTTTTTTAAATATATAAATAGCATAATTTACAACCAAACTTTAAATTATAAGGACATTGATTTTTTTTCAATACTAATTCTAATTTGAACAGGAAGTTTATTCACTGATATTAAAACCCAGTTTAATAAAAGTTTACTGACATTTTACAGGGCTATTTATTTATTTTCTCTAAAACAAAGTAGCAATGAGATATCTAGCAATTATTATTATATTTAATAATTTATAAAGTTGCAGTTAGAGAGGGATGAACAAGGCTGGATATAATAAAAACTCTCATTGTTTCATACAGTTAAAAGCCAGAAGGTTCAACAGATCGTTTAATCTGACCTCTTGTGTATCACCTGAGATAAATCCCCAGTGAATCCTAGCTCAGTCATATACAAACTGTGCATTAAACTTACTTTCATTTTTAGCGTCTCGACTGAGCAATTGTTTCCAACAACTCACCTCTAGAATTTCTGATTCTATTGGAGCTGGAGGTGGATCCACTGTGAAGGGTTTTTTTTTTTTTTTCTGGCTGAAGTCTTATGTTTTAAGAAGACTGGACCATGACATTTTTTTTCCAATGCTGGGTCAGAATTTGAAGCCACTGTCAAATCTCATTATAAGCAGCATTCCAATCATAGAGAATGTTTCATTTTTTTTGAGTAGTGGGGACAATAGAATCTCAGTGCCCATTCCCATTACACATTATGACAGAAAAGGTATGTGTTTATGCACATTTACAATGTATAGAAGGACTGTAGGCCATCCTTCTTTGTGGGGTTTTCATAGCACTCTGAGCCTTTAGTTGGGCCTTGGTACCCTCATCAAATGCCATACATTACGAATAAACTTTTCCAGACCAATTTTGCAACTTCCAGGTGTTTGACATCTTGGTCTTCAGGTGGTAAGTTCCTAAAATATTACAAACCAGAAAAGGTTTTGGAACAGAGTTCTGGATATATTCAGATGAAGAATTTGAGTTAGGTAGCATTTAGTACTGAAAAAGACACTAAATCATGAGGTCAGAAGAAATTTAGGGAAAACAGCTTGTCAGAAGAGTTTTGTGGATTTCAAAACTTTTTTTGCTCACCAACTTACCTAAGCAAAATTACATTTCTCCTGTTTTGTCTGGGTTTATCATGGTTGATAAGACATTTAATGTTTTTTCTTTTTGAGGATGTATTCTTTAAATAATTGTTCCTGAGTGAGCATTAATTCTAGGATAATCATGTGTAAGAAAAGAATATGTAAATACAGTAATGATTTACTAGAATGAGTAATATATCTTGTAATTAAGCTTGTCACATGGTGCTAGACTCAAGAAAATAAGGAAACCATTATTTAGGTATTTAGGACTAAATTCTGTTTTTGGTTTAAACAACTGGGTATAAGTGACATTTATAAAGGGGCTTTATCAGACACCTTGAGTGGTTTAGTGCATTGAAAATCGTAAGGAATAAAACACTATGAAATTTGGTCATCATGCAGGCAGTAGATTTTTCTGCAAAAACTATGGAAATATTTGAAAGATTTAGCATATCATGCATTACCATGTGAAACAGATTCTGAATTAGAGTGTTAGACTGGAAGAACTTCCTTAGAGAAATAAAGATGCACAACATCAAGAAACTTGTGCTGATTCTCATTCATTGGTGTCAAGCATGTTAGACTCAATCTTTCAAAATAATGATTTCTTAAGGACTAATTCTAATATCAATTTGTGTATGTAGACACGTTCATACTATTTAGTGTAGATATTTGACTTGTATGTCTAAGCTATCAGCTTTGCCTCCTGAAGTTCTAGACAAAGGTAATGAAGAGAGCCATCTCCAGAAGATCAGAATTGGAGCCTATCTTTATACTCTTTAGATAGCTTTCTGGATAAGACTTCCTCTTCTGTTGACTGTTCAAAAAATATAGATGTTTGCAATAGATGAAATGATTACATCTGGAAAAGTTAATATTATTATGTCTGTATATTATGATTTCACCAAAGATTAAAATGATCAGTAATGATCACACACATTCTCAGATAGGTGATGGTGAAAACATGCTTCGTAGAGTTTAATTTTTAATAGTCTAGTACAAAATTAAAATTGAAACAAATTTTAATATCAAGTTCTAAGCTAGTTTAAAATTAAGAAATGCTATGGTGACTGTGAACAACTCCAAATAAACTTCTACTGTTTTATTGCCTTCAATTGTAGAAAACCCAAAGCCTAACAAAGTTTGCAAGCAATAATTCAAGGTGTTATATAAAGTATGATTTTTTGCTAACATTCTTACAGATTGACGGCTCCCCTTCAAAGTAAAAATCTATGTAGTAAATTCAGAGCCTAAAAAATAATAACATATGAAAATTAGTTTACTGGTTTGATTTCTAATGTAATATACCACAAACTTTCAGTCCCTAACTTCCTTATTTATTCTATTTGAGATTCTCAAAGAGTGTGAGGGGTTGTAGATGTGCTTTAGCATCCAAGACTACTTGGCCAGGTAAGTGAATTGAAAGGCCTTCTTAAAGCTTGCTTCTTAAAATTTCTTATAAGGAAAGGTGTTTTCTTTCCATCCAGTTTACAAATTCCATTCCCATTGATAGGAATAAAACTTGAACCGTTAGCAAGACAAATCCATAGTACTTCCTGGCCCTTCCTCTCTCTACACTTTAGATAAAATGGGCAAAATTCTGTGTTATTTTCAATAATATTTGTGAGACTATCACTACTAGTACTTTTCTGGTAGCTCAGCAATGCACAGAAGTGTATGGATATGTAACTGCCTCAGTAGTAATTTCCATTCTGCTTTGTCCCATGGGTGATAAGCTGATGCTTTTGACTCTAGAGTCCCAGGCTTGGTCCCTGTAGATGACCCAAGCAGGCTTGCCTTCATGTCTGGGAAATGCTGCTACCAAGAGTTTTGGGCTCATTCACAAATCATTAGATAATGGGGATGAGAGAGACAGTGTTTTCCCCCTGTGGGCTGCACCTCATAAAATACAATGTATTTCCCATAGAAGTTATTTCCGTAGCTGAAGTGTTAGAGGTCTGTATTCTGACCTTGGTGGGTAAAGCTCACTCCAAGATCACTTAGGAAAATGTGAATTAATTAAGATGAGAAGTCAGAAAATGTTTGTGCCATAACTTGACTCTACAAAATGTACTTATGGGTATATTTACTCTGTACATAATAGTTCTAGTGCTGAATTTTAAGAGTCCTACTTGGTGACAAATGACTCTTTGAGGATTTGGTATTGTATAATTTGGGACTGAAGATGATAGAACCATGTGTGGGAGATGTTGCTTGTTTGTATGGTAAGTGGAGGACTGTGCTTCTGTAAGCTTCAAAAGGTCAGAACTTGATTTAATAAACTTACCTTCCCAGAAAACAAGCTTTCTTCTTGAATGTGTAACACTGTTAGAGAACTGCATGTCTAAAGACATTGCTAATAAGCTTGGGAGACCTTTGGCTGCATCCAGTGCTGTCTTTAGTAGTCATACCTGACTTTGAATAAGCCAATATCCTTAAAATGGTGTTTTCTGATCTCCCTTATGCAGTACTACTCAGGAAGGTGCAAACCTGGGATTCCTGTATATTCAATACACTAGCATATCTTTTTATCACCAGTCTAGTGGTGTCCTTGCTCTTCCATTTCTTGCTCACTAGCCAGTAATGCTGTAGTATTACTGATATAAATGCCCTTAGCCCCTCTGTGTCATTTCTGCTTTTGCCACACAGTAATTTTTCAACCTATGCTGGCTACATGAGAGCACAAAACATCCTACTCAGGGTGCTCTTTCTGTTCTCCTCAGGCTGTGATGCCTCTGAGGCAAGGTAAGTGTTGTTCACTGGAATATATTGTCCTCAAATCCTTGGCTGACCAATAGGTATGAGCTCACCTTTGATGTTGGCTGATAAGACGTGCATCTTCTTGCTCACTGGACTCTGGCCACCCTCAGCTTCCACGGCTTCATAGGCAAGATACTTGTGATAAAAATCAATACTGGGGTAATAACCACAGGCGCAATAGAATACTGCAGGAATCATCAGTGTGCCTATGTGATATGATCCTTGAATTTGCCAATCTATGGCATAATTCAGAGGCATGTGACACTAGCAAAAGATACTTCTTTTTCTGCCCACTCTAGCAGGTTTCAGATGGCAATCATGTGTGCTCAGAGCAGTTACATTGCCTAAGTAAGTGATGGCCACATATTCAGGATGTCTAGATTTTTTTTTTTTTTTTCAGTTAGCTGAAAAAGACTCCTCCTGAAGCAAGGAGCTGCCAGGGCATGTGGATGGATACTACCTACAGAGATGATGAGAGTCTGAACACTTATTTATAACATGCTTTTAAATCTAACGAACGAGTACTTTAAATGTTTTCTACAACTCTGCTGCTTTAGCTGTGGTGTGTGTATTTGGTGAATGCTGTGCCTTGCTGTACCCTTTGTAACCTTTGTTGGGTCAGAGGAGAAGTATCTTTATAAAAACTTTTTATAAACTAACCTAGAAAGCCCTTCCAGGACATCTTCACAACACTTAATGATGGTTTTGGATTCCCGGAGTGAAGACTAGTCAACAAAGACACATTGATATATCCCAGTATCAAACTGTTAATCATATCTAAATGAAAACATTATGGCTATAATGCCCATGTGCATTGTTCCCTTACGTAATTTCCTCTTGGTTGTTCTGATCTTCCCCCAAACTGGTGATAAAGACAATGATTATCTGAACTATCACAGAAACTTCAGAAGGCGGCACTGAAAAAATGGGTAAGAGGAGGAGAAAAAGTTAGGTTTAGTTTGTTTCTACATTGTGGTTAGGTCCCAGTGGATATGCCCTGATGTTTCACGTTCTGCTGGTTCAAAGTCCTCCTTCAAAGAGATAGAGACATATGAGTTGTTGATTATTTTTGATATGTACTACTTCGGGCCAAAATATGTCATTCCCAGATTAGGTTAGCCTGGAGTGCAACAGACCCTATTCTGGATCTCAGTTTCCTTTTACAGCATGTTTGTTGATTTGCAGATGATAAGACAGTTTGAGGAAATGCTGTACACTTAGAAGGACTCTGTTAGAGCTGGATAAAAACTTCTCAGCTTGACCCATCATGAACTGCTGCTCTTAACTAATTTATGAAGCTACTCACATCCCATGTCCTTGGTATGGAGCAGGGAGAAGAAACTGAGGTTAAGTACCACATATCAAAATCTCCACAGTGCAAGTTCTCAATACTACTTCCAAGATACTTGCATGATTATGAACTGGAGAGGGGCTGTAAATGTATCAGTGAGTACTCTTGCATAAGGCTAAATAGGCAGATATTTGCCTGGGACAATTCCTATGACAATGGACAGGTCCAGGGAGTGTGAAGTCCTGAGAACTTCCATGAGGCATTAGATCTATCAATTTTTCAAAGAAAAATGGAAATTTGACAGTAAATCCATAGTAACTTCACAAGTATTTTCAGAAGGTCACTTGAATAGGACTACAAGAGGGGCCAGAAGAAGGATCCAGGAAGCTATATGCCTGTTAGTTTTCCCTCTGAGCTGGAGGAGGTTAGGTAGCAGATCATCTTGAGTGCCATTACATGACACATACAGGACATACAGGCGATCAGGCCCATTCAGCATGGGTTTATGGAGGGCAAGTCCTACTTGACTAACCCGACCTCCTTCTATGTGTGTTGGTTTGACTGAAAACTAGTTAATTTTCTTCATGCAAGAAAACCTGAAGTCCCCCACTCTCCCTAAATATGAAGCATGATGGTAATGGCACGGAATATTCTTATTGATCAGTATGGGTGTCATTCAAGGTCTGTCCTACCTATTGCCCCCCTTACTAGCTGCCTCACACCTGTGGGCAGAGCCCAGAGGTCTTGGCTCTCAGACCAGAGCAATTAAAAATATTAACTCTGTCCCAGGGCTTTATCTTCTTGTTCTCAAACTAAGTCCAAACAATGACCATGTTAGCTGCAAAAAAGAAAGGTTTCTAACTGCATGAAGAAAATTAACTAGTTTTCAGTCAAACCAGCAAGTATGACAAGGTGACATGCTTAGTGGATGAGGAAAAGGCTGTGGATGTTGTCTACCTAGACTCTAGTAAAGCCTTTGACACTGTTGCCCACAACATTCTCCAGGAGAAACGGTCTGCTCATGGCTTGGACAGACATACTCTTTGCTAGGCAAAAAATGGGCTGGATGGCTGAGCCCAAAAAATTGTGGTAAATGGAATTAAATCCAGTTGGCAGCCAGTCATAAGTGGTGTTCCCGAGGGATCTGTACGGGGGTCAATTCTCTTTAATATCTTTGTCAATGATCTGGATGAGGGGATCAAGTGCAAAGTAAGTTTGCAGATGACACCCAGCTGAGTGGGAGTGTTGATCTGCTCAAGGGTAGGAAAGTTCTACAGAGGGATCTGGAGAAGGCTGATTGTATGAGGTTCAATAAATTCAAGTGCTAGATCGTGCACCTGGGTCACAATAACCCCATACAGTGCTATGGGCTTGGAGAAGAGTAGCTGGAAAGCTGTCTGGTGGAAGAAAAGCACCTAGGGGTGTTGGTCTACAGTCAGTTGAACATGAGCCAGTAGTTTGCCCAGCTGGCCAAGAAGGCCAACAGCATCCAGGCTGGTATCAGAAACGTTGTGACCAGCAGGAGTAGCTAAGTGATCATCCCCCTGTACTCAGTGCTGATGAGGCGCCACCTCAAATGCTGCATTCAGTTTTGGACCCCTCACTACAAGAAAGACATTGAGGTGTTAGAGCATGCCCAAAGAGGGAAACAAAATTGGTGAAAGGTCTGGAGTACAAGTCTTACGAGGAGCAGCTGAGGGAACTGGGGTTGTTTAGATTGGAGAAAAGGAGGCTGAGGGGAGACCTATCACTCTTTACAACTGTCTGAAATGAGGTTGTAGTGAGATACATATTGGTCTCTTTTCCCAAGTAACAAGTGATGAGGGTAAATGACCTCAAGGTGTGTCATGGGAAGTTTAGACTGGATTTTAGGAAAAACTTCTTAACACGAAGGGTTGCCATGCGGGGAACAGGCTGCCCAGGAAAGTGGCTGAGTCACATCCCTGGAGGTATTTGAAGACATGTAGATGTGGTGCTTAGAGACATGGCATAGTGGTGGACTTGGCAGTGTTAGTTTAGCAGTTGAATTTGATGACCTCAGAGTTTTTTCAACCTAAATGATTCCACAATTCTACATTGAACTGGCTTGAGTGATGACTCAAGACAGTGACATCAAATCACCTGAGTTGTATCATGGCCCAATGGAGTCAAAAGAGACTACATGACACAAGAAGTAGTATTTAGAGGTGAACTTGACCTGCAAAAGAGTTGGAGTAAAATATATGTATGGATCCTGATTGAAATTTATCGTGATCCAGCTGTGATGATTCATGCTAATAAAAGACTTATCTGTCATTATGACTATGTGGCCACGTAGAAGGAACCTGGGATTCACCCCTAAGAGACAGAAAGGCTGGTAGAGGAGCTATGCGATGGACAGTAAACATGAATTATTTCTAGAGATGAGTAGTATTGAAAAGAGTCGAGAGTCTTCATAAAAGAAGATATATCTGTCTATGTATATATAGACTGGGTATTGGACTAGATGACCTTTAAGAGTCCCTTCCAACACCAACTATTCTAGTATTCTATGATTTTATCATGTTAGTGCATTTGATGGTTAACTTAATGTGCTGAACAAAATACATCTCCAAGGAGGTTAAACAGAGGATTTAAATAAGAATCAGGAATTCTCTAAGAAAAAGTGGTGATGCGGGTCAGTTTTTAAGTGGCCCAGACAGTGAAGTCGGAAGGATTTTATGGGAGTAGAAAGTTTTCAACCTTATTTATAATCTTTGAGGATCAGTTCAGGCTTCAGATATACTATATGGTCATGTGGCCACATAAACAGCTTAATTTACTCATGTTATAATGAGTATTAGATTTTGCTGGGAAAAGCCACAGTCAATAAAAAGACAGATACACCAAATTCAAAGTACTTTCTTTAGAAAATATGCAAATATATGGCTCTGGCAATTTAATGTAACTAAGGAATACTGGGGTTTATTACTTGAGTTCATTCAAAGATGTAATCCATTTTTTGACTAATAAGATGTACAAACAAATAAAGACTGGTAAATACTGGAAAATCTGGCTGTTACAGAACCTAGATATTGGAAGCAATTCAAAGAGTAATTTTATTTGCTGAAAATGAAACACTGCAACATTTTCTTCATACCACTAGAAAAAATTGATGTTACTGTAATTAGAAATATTTTTTCTTTTTTTTTATCCTCACCATTATGGATATGAAGAACGTAATGACAAACCAATAATATGTAGTCGAAGAATTTGCCTTATCTTGTGCTAGACCTCAGCATCTCAGCTGGCCATCCTATTGTCCCTCTAGTCAGTGGAGAGAAATACACATTTTTAAGGGGTGAATTGTCTCACAACTCAAAAGTGTCTTCATTTACAGGACAACCCAGACACAGATGACTATATTCTCAAATAATATACGTTTTGTATCTCAGTTCTTCAGTCTGTTATGCTTATGCCTATACCACGAGCATTGCTTCAGGTCCCGCTTGCTTAAAGGCATTTCTGCCATATATGTATGTACCCCAGGAGGGCAGAATCAGGCGCTTTCTGATAATGATGAGATTTTCCTTCTAGTTTTTCTCATAAATTATCTAGTAATTTTCTAGTAGAATTTAAGTATCTAATTTTAGATACAGAACAATTTGAATGCTATTCTTTGAAGTTGAGAATGAAAATTAATGTAATAGTATATGTAGTGTACTCACACTGTACTTTATATAGAGGCTGTTTGGGAATGATGAAGGGTTCCAGTTCAAAATACAAAACATAAAGTGACGAATTCAACAAGACAAAACAGAAAAAGGAAAATTTTTTCAGTAAGTTTCAGCTTTCTTGCGCATAGAAGTCCTTGTAGATTTTGAGAAACTCCGTAAACTTTGAAACAGAGGCCACCAGCAATATTGGAAGTGTTTGAGCAGAAATAATTGATATATATCGTATGAAGAATGTATATATGTGTATATGTGTATAGAGAGAGAGAGAGATACTTCAGAAACATGGAACCAGTCTAGTAAATAGATAAAATATTTTAGTTATTTAAATAAATCAAACCAGCTTTACTCTTGGGGAAGGATGTGAGAAAGATTGTAGAAGCACACAAAGAAGTTGAATATAGACTTATTGAGGTATCCCAAACAGAACCCCGACTTTTGATTACCTGTAAGTATAAAACTTGAATTGGATCTTGGAACAATGGTATTGGGCTGAATATAAATATTGCCAAACACTATGAGATATGTCAAAAGAAAAAGAACTCTAGCTGAAAAAACAACAGGTATTGCAGGAATGTAGAGAGTATTTGGGGGCAGTGGGTGGGGTGGTTGTTATACATAGTCACTCTTTGGAATATATTGTGAGGGAGAACACCGAAACCACAAATAAGAATTATTCAGGCTGTAAGTTCTTTGGGGCAAAGGTTGGTTCTTCTTATCTTTTTGTACAGTGCCTTGACTAACAGACGCTTATCTTTGTACACGAATGATAGCAGAGTTTCTTTACAGAGTTATACATATCTACATATATATAGATATATACACATATATGTAACTGTTTTAAACAAGCAAACAAAAAATGACTGATAAATTGGACAGTTTAGGTAGGATTCCAGGTTTTACTACCTCCTTACTCAGAGTTCCTGAAGGATTTAACATACTCCCTTATTCACTTGCAGTTTCTGCACAATATAACAAGGCATTTGTGGTAAGATACGTATCTCAAAAGGTTTGGAGTTTGGGAATAGATTCCAACTATTCAGACTGTGTTGGCCTGTAAAATTGGTTCGAAATCTCATGAGAACAATGTTCTCACATGAGATTTCTGGTATTTTCTTCTCCAAGTCAGATCATAAATACTGCAAGAACAATTTTCTTTTTAAGAAGTATTTCTGCAGTTCTGTTTTCAGATCGAAATTAGAAGCATGGAGGTGCATGAAAATGAATAATAACAGTGATAAAAAGTTAAGCAAACATTTTAGAAAGTTTTTAAAGATCAGTTTTAAATTTTGGTAAAGATTCACAGACTCCTGTTTTATTTTCCCAGTGACACTTGCGTATTGAAAGCAAGATGCTCATTGAAAGTAAAATGCTTTCATTTTTTATTCATACTTCACATGTACTGCTGTAGATCAGTAATAGTCCATCTATATGTATATGCTATCAGTTTATTAAGGTTTTAATTATATAACTTTTCATGTTTGGCTTATGATCCTCTCTTCGTGCCTTTCAGAATGGTTCTATTTAACAGCTTTTGATCTGCTAGGCGTTTAAGGACTGAGTTGCCACTGATGCTGTTTGCCAGCAGCAAAAGGAGCTTGGATATGGCATGAATTTAACTCCTGACCATAGAGACTGATAGGCCATAAGATATTAAGCTCCCGCCAATTTCTATTTTCTCTTTCAAAGATTGCTAACCTCATCTCCCCAGGGTCTGCAACTCCTGCCAGCCTTTAAACCAGCAGGAGTAATATCTGTCTCTAATTCGTAATTACTAGGGCTCCATCACAATGAGCTGGATCAAGCATTGTTGGTGCTTGCCTTTATTTAATTAGTGAGTATGTGCATTTGTAGTGGTCAGAAATACAACTGGGTAGAAGCATAACCTCATTGCTTTATAGTTATTTTTCTGTTTCACTTTTGTATGTGTCTTCCAGTTACCATACCCATAAGATACAGCAGATCATTATCAATATTGTTAATAACATTTGGTCCTGTGCATATTTTTCAACAAAATTTTTATTGTGAAAGAAACAAGGATAGCACCGTGCAAAATTGAAACAGACAGTCTGCTCCTGAATTCTTACCTCTTCCCTGTGCCTATTCCCTATTATTAATGTGTATTATTACTTCAAGTATGTCAGAAAAAGAGACAAACAGTCAGAGGCAGAAATTTCTCCCTAATTCACTCTGCCTAGCCAGCAAAATGTAACACAAAATTATTCAGGGGAAAAATACAATTTTCTGTCATCTCTGCCATACACTGATAACAAAGCTACAGGCTAATATGTTTTGATATTTTTGTCACTCGTTTATCATGTGACCTTTCATGCTATCATTAATACAGCTGAGGGACAGAGCAGATACACTGAAATAAGGGTGTGGAGAAGCCAGATTGCTTCTCTAACAACTAACGGTCAGTCACAGCAATTTATGCTTTTCTTCAGTATAGTACTGACTGAAGAAGAGAAATTGTTATTAAAATTTGGTATTACTGTCTAGGCTCTGCCATATAGAATTTGCAACTTTTAACTATGATGGGAATATTGGAAGGGGGGAGGCTTAATAAATTTCCCTTTGAATTATGATATTAATACAATACAACGTGCTTGCTCAGATATTCAAAGGATATACATGGGGAAAAATCATATTCAGAACACTCCAACACTGCATATTAAGCGTAGTCCAGAATTGTTATATCGAAGAAAATGTAATAACGTGGGTACAATCACCTTGCATTGGCTCAATTAAAACAGTTGGGTTTTGTGTTGGTTTTTTTTTGTTTGTTTGTTTACAAAATTCCAGTTACTAATAGTATTACATACCATTCAGCGATATTTTCAAGATATCCAAGAAAGCGCACTGTATCCTTTTTTTTATGTGTGTATATCTTTTATGATAAATGATACCTGATTTGAATTTGCATTCGGCTTTACACCATTTCTGACAATGGTCTAGCTTTTTATGTTGCCTGTAGAGCCTGGTTTGTTAAAATTCCAATATAAAATTAATTTATATTTGACATTAATGAGTTAAGAAATGTTTTATACAGTACATCAGAGCTGAGAGAGAACTTTACATTGTTCTAGTAAAAAAAAAAAAAAAATTACTTCTAGGTACAACCATTATGTAAAAAATGAAAAATCTTTCACTAACCTAAGCTACTTGTGCTTTCAAAATCTGGGGATTTTTAATGTTTATGTTAAGAAAGGACTGAAAATTTAACAAAGCCATATCTTCTCTTTTACGTTCTATTGGGGGCTGCAATTTAACTATTTGGAAGAGATATTTTTCCTCAGTGTGCAAGTCTGTGCCAGGTCATAGTAAATCATTATATTCATTGATAACACATTATATAAATAATTATTTAAAACATTAAATATGCTGCAAACTAATCTATTTAAGAAATAAATAATGTTTTTCTTGAGCATGTCTTCTTTGGAGAGTTTTTTTTTTTCTTTAAGTGCACTAGAAAATGACCTTTACATGTGAAAGAAAATAAGTAAGGATGAGTTTTAAATAAGAGGATCTTTAAATAGGTCCCAGAGAGAGGCTTGTACACTTGAAATGAATCTTCTTTTATTAGATCTGATTGCAAAGTGAAAGTTTAAATTTCTCATTTCAAATGTAAGGACCTGATTTCTGGAAAGCATATGCAAATTAACAATTGAAAATATCAAAAATATCAAGTGACTCAAATTTGACTGTTTCAGTGGGTAAACTCACACGTTTGCAGAACAGAACCCTAAATACATTCATGAAAACAGTGGATGTATTAACACTACTTAGAAAAGCGATTTGCTGATTACATTACTTAATATTTTGTAATAAATGAACCTGGAACATGTATTGTTTAACATTTCGGCATGTATATCCACATGGCCTGCATATTGTATGTACGTAAATGTTTATACATATATATTCATATATATAAAATGAATTAATCTATTTGCATTCTTAGTATCTGATTATGTGTATGGATGGTAATGTCACATCAAAAACAAAAAGTCTGTTAAAGTCATGCAAACTTAGAACATTCTATAGCAATTCTTTTATAGGAGGTAAAGGATTTTTACCTTCTAGTATTCCTGCAACTATGTTTTAACCATGTTCTTACTGCATTAATATAACTTCTAATTTGTTGGTAATTAATAATGGTGATTTCTGAAGCAATTAATGAGAAAGAATGCAAGCAGGCTTTATCCTGTTAATAGAAAGAATTAAAAAATGTGTAAACCCATCATAAAGTAATTATTAATGTGCTTAAAAGATGTCTATATAAATGCTAGTTAAGTGCAAAATAATTACTCAAAAATACGTGTTATTTTATATTATTAGTTATTTCTACTGTGTTAATACCTATTAAATTAAACATGTTGTATTCTATTTATATATAAGGAAATAAATTCTTTTTCTCAAACAATAGCCTTAGAAATGGAATAGCTTTCTTTTGTGCACACTTTATTATAGTGTAAGTAAGATGTTGGCTAAGTGGACTTCTCTTTTACCTCCCTATCACTAACAACAGTCCTGACCTGGAGATGCAGCCTCTTTCAGGATAAGAAGAAAATGTGTCCATGCATGCTTAGTCTTTGCCACTCCTGAACAGATTATATATCAAGCTGAATTATACTTGGTGTCTTTTTCTTTTTTTTTCTTTTTTTTTTTTTTTTTTTTTTTTAATAGCAGAAAGCAGCTGTAGTGGAGGCTTTAGGGAGGCGTGTTTTTGGCTACTATCAACAAAGAATTCAGCTGGACTGAGAATCTCCAACTTGTTTAATATGATGCTGAAGGGAAAATTTGGAACCTTAGTCCTAGAATGATACAGCTTCCACACTTACATATTTTATAATTTACATTTTACTCAGTCTACTCCTTAACATCAAAATGACAAAGAAAAAAATTAGAAAAGGAATGGAATGCTGTTTTATGAGTAGGTTCCCACTGAAGTGCATTAAAAAAATATGATTTTTTCCTGTAAGCTGGAATCAATTATAAAACATTATCTTTTGCTGTAAGCACACCTTAATAGTGCAGATGGGAGAATTTTGTTGATCTTTCTTGAACTTTCTTCAAAGTGTAGGTGTATGTTTTAAACTGGAATCACTTATTGCTTTAATATTTGTAATAAATTGATTACAAAACTATGGAATACGAGTCTTTAATTTCCCACTCTCATAAGACAATGTTCCACAAAAACATACAAATGAACAAAAGAGGAAGAGGGATTTTAAGGCCGACATTAATGTTTGCATGTAAATAAAGCAAGAGCCACAAACAAAGCCAGCAATCTCACATACTTGCCTTCAGTGGTAAAGGATGGAAAGGCTGCCTGCTACCAATCAGCAAGTGGTTGCTATGGTTACAAGGTCAGGAAATATGCCTTTTCCCCAGTTGTCCAAGGCTTGCACATGTCACTTCTGAAACTATGAATTTTATATACAGGTCAGGAGATGCATACCAAAGAAATAAACAGTGAACTGGACCATAATGACAGCTAACGTTCAAACGTCCTTGAATTTTTTAAATTTCTCTCCAAACACATTTTGTCATTTTGAATGGGTTGGGGTTTTTTGTATAAAATTGGAGCAATTCTTTCCTGTAATGAAATTTTGCAAAGTAGGTACAAACTATGTCTCATTATTATAAGCTGCATCAATAACTTGCCTCAGAAAGATACTTATGTTCTTTCCCTTTATTTTTTTTAAACTCTTTAAATTACAGCTTTGGAATATTATAAGAATATAATTTGATGCAACTTAAGAACTCAGAGTAATA